>NW_005871404.1:269446-459036 GCF_000147115.1 Myotis lucifugus | reverse complement strand
TGGGGGGAGGGGGGGGTGGGGGGAGTTTGAAGGGAAAAAAAAAAGGATTCCAGTATGAAATTTGCTACTTACAGGTAATGGAGTTCAGAAAAATGTGTTAATCTCCACTGGCTTCTGTTTTTTTAATTTTGTCTCCTCTTCCTGGTTGTCATGGGATTAACAAAATGTAATATATGTAAAAGTCTATAAAGTAATCTATAAAGTTCTATACAGGTATAAGTTATAACTGCTATAAGCTATCTCTGCTAATTATTGACTCTATACAAATTCTCTGTTGTTATTTAACACTTCCCATATCTATATGTAATCAATACAACTAGCTTCCCTAGCCAAGGTACAAATATATTGACTTCACATGTTATTTTTCGAATTCATTGCTTGACCTACCCCCACCCCCCCACCCCCCACTCCACCAATGTTATTATTAGCAGGAAATCTGTTACCTCTCTCTTGGAGTTTTCAAATAGCCCCCTTCTCTGTTTGAAAAAAAGGGGGTTTATTATTGAATATATTACCTATGATTTACATCAAAATGTATATAAAGTCGAATCATTATTTTTGCACACCTGAAATGAACATAATATTGTATGTCACTATATTTTAATAAAAATAAATAAACTAAAAAAACTCACAAAAGGTTTATTTAGTTAAAAAAAGTCAAGCCTTGTTTCTAAAAGAGAGGTAGAGAGAGGACAGAAAATCCCAGTTAGTGCTTTTCTCAGCCTGGTGGACACTTCTGCATTCAGGATTAATCCCTTTGCAGGCCCAGATGTCTATAAGGTGGTGAAGCTATGAGTCCCCAAGCATGGCAGCATGCCATTTGGCCAGGCTGTTTATGGCAGGCATACAGGTGGCCTGCTCAGATCTCCCTCCAGAAAACACGCTGTGGGGAGCATAGCTGACTGATAGCCTCCAAAGTCCCCCTTTACATTGATGGAGATGGGGCTGGGAGTGGGTATTAGAACCGGGACATTTCTGCCCAACACAGATGCTTCTAACAGGCAACTTTAGCTCAGGTGCTCCCTATCAGCCTGGCCGAGACTTCCTCAGGCCTTAATCCCACTTGCTTCCTTCTCCCTTCACAAGTGTCAGTCCTGTATCATGGTCTGAAGACTCTCCTCTCCTTCTTTTGTTCCTACCCCCTTTATTCTTGAGGAGAATTTCTCCCAATAAACCTCTTGCCTATCTAATCCTCTCTGTATCTGTTTTTAGAGCGATCGAAAATGACGTGGTAGGGTATCCAGGCTCACCCCATACTTTCCAGACTCTTAGCCTTGTTTTGACCCCACACCCCTTCTCTCCTGTAAGCGCCCCTTTGGGATTTCCCTTTCTTGCCAGCAAACCTTAGGTAAGGGACATTGTGGTCCTTCCTGACAAATGTCCTTATTCTGAATCTTAGGGAGTTTGGGTTGAGTTTTTCCCTTTCCAGAAGACTCAGAGTTTCTCTCTGCAAATTGTCTCACTCCATCTGACTAGGCAAACAAGCGGAGACATCTCTGTCTGCTTATGGTACATACGTCCTGTTCCGTCCTTTCCCCAGAGCAAGGAGGTACTATTACCCTTACAGTCTGAAATCCAAGGCAGAAGCAGTTTGTTATTTTCTTCCTAAAAAAATCTCCTTCAGGTGACTTGCTATTTCCACCCCTGGCCTTCATAGAGGCTGACATGGTATTAGGTATCCATTCAGTGAGCAACCTCTTCATAGATTTTTGTCTTGTTTCACTGTATTATAAGCTGCTTCTTGCATTTCAGATTGCTCATCTGTAGAACTGAGGGCTGATGAAACTATTTTAAAGATCCCTTTTAGTTGTGTAATTTCCAAGGAAGATATAATATTGGTGATGGGCTGGTAAAATAATTTTTATCCTTTAAAATATGGTGTTCATTCTCTTGGATAGCCTCCCTTATACATTGCATTTTCCAATTTTTCACATGCATTACCTTATCATACCCACTTTGTGAAGTGTCAGAGTAAATATTAGCTGCCCTTCACATGTTAGGGACTTGAGACTTGTGTAAGTTAAATGACAAATCTCCCAGTTCCTGGAGGAGTTGCTGGGTCTGGTGCCCCTTGTCCTACTAATCAAGATGCGACATGATCTTCCTTTCACTCCATGCCCAGCAACTACTAACTCAGCATCATTCTATAAAGCACCCCCGGCGCTATCGCTCCATCAGAGAAGCAGCGTCCCACCGCGCCCCAGCTGTATTCTGTTGTCTGTCTTCTTTAATCCTTCACCGCCCCTCCTCAGGCTCACCGAACCTGCCCGAGACAGCCAAGCGCAGCTAACATTTCAGTTTTTCAAGGGAAGCTGGAAATACATATTTTAATGTGCATTTTAAGATGCTGAAAATAAGTTAAAAAATGTAAAACCCTGTGACACCAAAACACACACACATCTATAGTGGTGTTTGGTCCCATAAATCCCCAAGGTAGGGACCTCTGACTTGGAGGTTTTAACTGTGTTTAACTAATTCTGTTAAGATTCTCCCTCAAAATCCTCTGAAATGATTTGGTGTATTTTGCCACTTTTATTAAAAGTTTGGTGTAAATATCACAAATAAAAATAGTAAGCAATTTTTGGTTGCCTGCTATGTTCTAGAGAGGATACTAGGTGCTTGATACACATCGTTACTAATTCCCTTAGCAATAGCCATTATTATTTTCAGTTTGTAGAGAAGGGAGCTGAGGCCCAGAGCTGCCCTAATTTGCTAAGGCTGCATCTTCAGTTAGCAATAGAACCAGGATCAAACGTAGGCTTCTGGCCTCAGACTGTACTCATAATCTTTTTGTTTTGTTAATCCTCACTGGAGGATACTTTTTCCATTGATTTTTAGAGAAAGTGGATGGGGGCTGGAGGAAAAGACAGAAAGACAGAGAGAGAGAGAGAGGAGAGAGAGAGAGAGAGAGAGAGAGAGAGAGAGAGAGAGAGAGAGAGAAGAGAAAGAGAGTACGAGAGAGAGAAACATCGATTGGTACCTCCCGAATGAGGGGGTAAAACCCACAACAGAGGTACATGCCCTTGACTTGGAATCAAACCCATGACCCTTCCGTCTGAGGGCTGATGCTCCAACCACTGAGCAAAACTGGCCAGGGCTGTTATTCTTTTTTACACCACATTACCAACATCCTCAGAGCAGAGACATGATAAAATGAAAAATGTGGTACTTTTATTTTGAAACGGGTCAAAAATGGTCTCTCAATATGGAGAACTTAAAAGACAAGCATAATCCTCTTTTCTTTTCTGAGTGGAAGAGGAGTGCTTTTCTCTGTGAGCATGGGGAGGAAGGAAAGAGAAAAGGGATTGCTCACAGTAGGATGAGCTCCTCCGTTCTTTCAAACACTCTTGAAATAGGCTTCCCACCAGCTATGTTTGGCTTTTGTATTCAGACTGTCTGCCTGCTTTGACCATGATGTCCTGTGAGATGGCCACTGGCTTACTACTGCCATCTTTTAGTCCCAGTTCCAGAAACCAAAGCTCGAGGGGAAAAAAGATCTTTTGTTTAAGGTCTGAAGTCAAGTCCAAATATAACAAGATCCCAATAACTTCCTCCACCCCCTAGGGTTTAAAACCAAATTCCCTCTGCCCAGATGGCTGCTGCAGAAAGACAGAGCATTCCCCCACTGCTTCCTCTTTTTGTTGGCTGCCCACTGATTACAGCTAATGACTCCCAGCTGTACTGCCTCTGAAGACTAGGGGAAGATGAATCTTTGAAAAATAATTTAATAACAAGACTCCTCCAGGGGTGGGTGGGGCTGATGCCAATCCTGCTGGAGCCCTCCCTCGTTCAGAATTTAGCTGGATGGTGTGCCTTAGAAAGAGAGGAGTGTTGCTATGTGCATTTTGAAGTCCTCTAAGTGTTCTCTAAATACCAAAAAAGAAAAAATTATCTCTAAATACCAAAAAAGAAAAGGAAAGTTAGATAAGTGCAATATATATTTCTTCAGGTCTAATCCAGAGAATTTGAGGAAATATCTTTTAGGGCTATGACTTTATCCAAATCAAAGATACTTTAGGATGGATCTGTTTGGAGGGTTTCCCAACATGTTTATATCATATGAATAATTTAATGTCTATAATTCAAATTTTATTTATTATTATGTTTTTACTTTATATATATATATATATATAATCATTATATTTAGTTAAAAATTAAATTGAATCTATTGGGGGTAACATTGGTTAATAAAGTTATATAGGTTTCAGGTATACAATTCTACAGTACCTCATCTGTATATTGTGTTGTGTGTTTACCACCCCTAGTCAAGTCTCTTCCCATCACTATTTATCGCTCTTTACCTTCTTCTATCTCTCCCGACCCGCTTCCCTCTGGCAACCACCATACTGTTGTCTGTGTCCATGAGTCTTTCTTGTTTTCCCTTTGCTTAATCCCTTCACCTTTTTCACCCAGTCCCTCAAACCACCTCTTCTCTGACATAGGTCAGTCTGTTTTTGTATCTATGAGTATGTTTCTGTTTTGTTTATTTTGTTCATTAGATTCCACATATAAATGAAATTATATGGCACTTGTCTTTCTCTGACTGGCTTATTTCACTTAGCATAATGCTCTCCAGGTTTATCCATGCTGTCGCAAAAGGTAAGATTTTCTTTTTTTTTTAAAAAAAAAATAGCTGAGTAGTATTACATTGTGTAAATATATCACAACTTTTTTTATCCACTCATCTACTGATGGACATTTGAACTGATCCCCAAACTTGGCTGTTGTAAATAATTCTACAATGAATTAAGGGTGCATATGTTCTTTCAAATTAGTGTTTTGGGTTTCTTTGGATATATTCCTAGAAGTGAAATCCCTGGGTCATAAGGAAGTTTCATTTTTTAATTTTTTGAGAAAAATCCATACTGCTTTCTACAGTGGCTGCACCAATCTGCATTCCCACCAATAGTGCATGAGGTTTCCCCTTTCTTCATGTCCTTGCCAACATTTGTTGTTTGTTGGTTTATTGATTAGCCATTCTGACAACTGTGAGATGGTATCTCATTATGGTTCTTCATTCTTTTCTGTTTTTGCTCTTTAGTCTGGATAATCTCAATTGACCTAATATTTGCTTATTCTTTTTTCTGCCTGCTCAAATGTACTGTTGGGCTCTTCAAGAGAATCTTTTAAAAATCATCACCTGAGGATATGTTTATTGATTTTAGAGAGAGAGGAAGGGAGAGATAGATAGAGAGAGAAACATTGATGTGAGAAACATTGGTGGGTTGCCTCACTTAAGTGCCCCGACTGGGGACTGAACCTCAAACCTAGGTATGTGCCCTGACCAGGAATCAAATCCTCAACCGTTTGGTGTATGGGATGATACTCCAACCACCTGAGCTGGCCAGGGCCTATTCTAGGAATTTTTCATTTTAGTTGCTATATTTTTCAACTTCTGAATTTCTATTCGGTTCTTTCTGATCATTTTCTTTCATTGATATTTATAATCCATTGTTCTTACACTTTCCAGTAATTATTTAGGCATTATTTCATTTAGTTTTTTGGCTATGTTTTAAATAATCAAAGATTTTTTTATTCTTCTATACAATAGAGGAAAGATTGTGGCGGTGGAGTGTTGTGGATACTTGAGAAACTTTGAAATCGAAGTGGAGGATGAGAAAGTTTGGTGATAGGGATGATAATATTTTGGGGCAGATTTCAAGTGTCAAGAGAAGTTATTGATATGGTTGGTTCTAGTCAGCCTGGACGAATTCCTCTGATAATATTTAACAACTTATGAGGCATCCACTGAAATGTGGGAATACTGGAATTTATCGAATGTTGGAATTTTGTTAGCAGTTGTAACTAAAATATACCGAGGTAAGGAAGTTCCTGAAGATTAGAAAGAGGGACAAATATTGTATGATCTCATATATGGAATCTAAGAAAAGCCAAACTCATAGAAACAGAGAGTAGAAGAATGGTTATAGGGCCTGGGGGGAGAGATGGTGGGGAGGAAAACGGGAGCTGTTGGTTAAAGGCTATAAACTTAGAGTTATAAAATGAGTAAGTTCTGAGATCTAATGTACTGCAAGGTAACCATAGTGAACAATACTGTATTATATACTGAGAGTTATTAAGAGAGTAGATCTTAAATGTTCTCAACACACACACACACACACACACACACACACACACACACGGTAATTATGTGAGATGATGGAGGGGTTAACCAACCTTATTGTGCTAATCACTTCACAATATACATGTGTGTCAAATCATCACATTATATGCCTCAAATTATCATCACATTATATGCCTCAAATTTACACAATATTATATATCAATTATATCTCAATAAAGATGGAAAAAAAGATTAGCAAGAGAGTTGAGATTATAAACCACAGACTCTTAGATGAAAAAGGAAGGAAAGAAACCAGGAAGGGGTGGAAAAGGACAGAGTAAAGCAGTGAGTGCCCGGGAGGTTTTAATAGGACTGGCGAATATGTGCGTTGGGAGTAACTGAGTGTGTTGGCTGGAATGATAGTAGTCTGTGGTCAGGGATTATATTAACGTGTAGTTTCAGAGTTTTGAGTCCTATCAGTGATAGAGGAAGGTAGCCAAAATGAAATTGAAGAGGAAGTTTCTAAAGTTGGATTGGCTCTGAAGATAACAAAGTCATTCAAGAGGATGGCAGAATTTGGGGTAAAGAGAACAACTGTAAGAGAGTTGCCAAATAATTCAACTGAGTACAACCCATACAGTGGAACAAATATTGATATTTTAGTCTGGAGCCCTGGATAGTACTTCCTCAAACTACAGTCAGTACTGTTCTTGCCTTGCTCTTCCTGTGTTTTCCACCTTCAATTATATTATAACTAGAGGCCCGTTGCAGGAAGATTCCTGCAAGAATAGGGCTTCGCTACTGCCTTTGCCGCCTCGTTCCCTCCTGCCTCCCGCCGCCCGCCGCCTCCTGCCACCCGCCACCCACCACCCGCCACGCTCCGGCTGCCCGCCGTGCCCTGACTCCGCTCCTGCCTCCCGCCTCCGTCACCTTGGCTCTGTTCCTGTCTCCACTGCCTCTACTTTGCTCCCTTCTGCAGCGCTTGGCTTCCTTCTATGTTGTCTTCAGTCTTTGCTCCCAGCCAGTATATGCAAATTAACTGCCATCTTGGTTGGGTTAATTTGCATATAGTCATTCTGATTGGCTGGTGGGCGTAGCAAAGGTACAGTCAATTAGCATATTTCTCTTTTATTAGTGTAGACTAGGGGCCCAGTGCACGAATTTGTGCACCTTAAAAGGAACTGTGGACCCCGAGACTGTGGTGGGCACAGGGGCAGGTCTCTGCCCATCCTCTGTGCCCCTGCCTGGACTCTCCTGCTGCAGCTCCTGGTCCCCTCTCTGCCAGCAACCCCGCTCCTGCCACAGCCACTCCCATGCACTAATGGCACAGAGCGATTGGGGCCGGCGCCAGGTGCCGGCAGTGGGTGTGAGCGGGGCCAGCACTGGAAGCAGCTGCAAGTGTGGGTGGGATTGCAGTGCACAGGAGCAAAGAATTTTCAGTAACCATCAGAGGCTTGCCCCGATGACACTAACCAGCACCCCGCCTTGGTCTGGCGCCCCTGTTCACCTGCTCCACCATAACCACTGTGGCCAATGCCCGCCATGTTCTGTGCTCTGCTGCCTGCTGCCGACTGCCGGTCAGTGCGTATCATAGCGAGTGTTCTGCCTTTCAATTTGAATATTATGCTTTTATTATATAGGACTAGTGGCCCAGTGCACGAAATTCGTGCACAGGGAGGTGTCCCTCAGCCTGGCCTGCACCCTCTCCAATCCAGGACCCCTCAGGGGATGTCTGACTGCTGGTTTCATTGTGTAACTCAGATTCCATTACCTATGTCATATATGCAGCAAATTTTATATTGATTAAATGAATAGGAGAAAAAGTGAACAGAGTAGGCACCATTTTGGAGAGTAGAGAGACACACTTTCATTTTTCTGAGTGTAGATTTAGTAGATCACAGGTCTCTTTCTCCTCCTTTCCCCAGCTCCAGTGTAACCAGTTAGATACATTTTTTAAATTAAAAAAATCATCTAGAGACATTGGTGAAACTGAACAAAAGAAACAAGGCTTGCCTGTTATTTACCTTTGATTACCTGCTTCATATTTGTTTTCTACCACCTTTCAGCATTGCAACTCAGAATTTTTAAATATTAAGTATAAAGTTGTCAAACAGAATTTAGCATGAATCAATTTTAAAAGCTTTATCATGGACTGCCTTTTCCCCTTGAAAGCCAATAGGAGGCTTAGAGAGGACAAATTAAAGTCATCTGGATCTTCTAATGTTTTCCTTGTAATGATTAGGCTTTTTATGAATGAAAATTGTTTTCCATATGGTCTGACTTGTCTGCTCCTTAGCATTTTTGCTCATTTAACAAAAGTGATATTCATGTTATGCAATTAAAAAATCTTGAAAATAGAGAATGATTTGCTATACACACATACACAGTAAGTCCTCAATATCTTTGTTAGGTCCTGTGACTTTGATTGAAACAATGTATAATGAAACCAATTTTACCATAGGCTAATTAATATAAAGACTTAAATTCGTACAGCATCTCATCAATGTTATAACAAAACAACGTTGAATGAAACAATGTTATTTGAAGACCTGCGGTGTGTGTGTGTGTGCGTGTGCGTGTGCATGTGCATGTGTGTGTAATGAAATTTCACATTACACCATTTGTTTGTTTGGTTTTTTGCTTTTTTTATTTTAAGAAAAAATAATCTTAAATATAATAATGTTACATGCAATAAACATTAATGTGTCAAGAAAAATGATTTTAAATATAACATTACATGCAATAAACATTAATATTTTAAGAAAAAAAGGATTTTAAGTATAATAGTATTACCAAAACTGTACTAACATAATATGATATCACAAAAGTTGTAGGAAATATTAAAATCTGCAAATAACAGGATTACTACTATTATATTTAAAATATTTTTCCTCTGTCTCTATTTTTATTCATCAGTTTATGTTGTTCATTATATTCCACAAATGAGTGAGATCATGTGATATTTAACATTTTCTGACTGGCTTATTTCACTTAGCATGATGCTTTCCAGGTCCATCCATGCTGTTGCAAATGGCAAGAGTTCCTTCTTTTTTACCGCAGCATAGTATTCCATTGTGTAGATGTACCACAGTTTTCTAATCCACTCATCTGCTGATGGGCACTTAGGCTGTTTCCAAATCTTAGCTATTGTAAATTGTGCTGCTATGAACATAGGGGTACATATATCCTTTCTGATTGGTGTTTCTGATTTCCTGGGGTATATTCCTAGAAGTGGAATTATTGGGTCAAATGGGAGTTCCATTTTTAATTTTTTAAGGAAACTCCATACTGTTTTCCACAGTGGTTGCACCAGTCTGTATTCCCACTAGCAGTGCAAGAGGATTCCTTTTTCTCCACATCCTCACCAGCACTTGTCATTTTTTGATTTGTTGATGATAGCCATTCAGACAGATATGAGATGGTACCTCATTGTTGTTTTAATTGCATCTCTCAGATGATTAGTGACTTTGAGCATGTTTTCATGTGTCTCTTACCCTTTTTTATGTCCTCTTTTGAAAAATGTCTATTTAGGTCTTTTGCCCATTTTTTGATTGGATTGTTTATCTTCCTTTTGTTAAGTTGTATTAGTTCCCTGTAAATGTTGGAGACTAAACCCTCATCGGTGATAATACTGGCAAATATGTTCTCCCATGTACTAGGCTTTCTTGTTTTGTTGATGGTTTCTTTTGCTGTGCAGAAGCTTTTTATTTTGATGTAGTCCCATTTGTTTATTTTCTTTTTAGTTTCCATTGCCCTAGGAGCTGTATTGGTAAAAGTATTGCTATGACATGTCTGATATTGTGCTGCCTATGCATTCTTCTAAGATTTTTATGGTTTCTCGCCTTATGTTTAAGTCCTTTATCCATTTTAAGTTTATTTTTGTGTATTGTAAGTTGGTGATCTAGTTTCATTTTTTTGCATGTATCTGACCAATTTTCCCAGCACCATTTAGTAATAGCTTGGGTCAATTTCTGGGTTCTCTGTTATGTTCCATTGGCCTATATGTCTGTTCTTGTGCCAATACCAAGCAGTTTTGAGAACAGTGGCTTTGTAATATAGCTTGATATCTGGTATTGTGATCCTTCCAACTTTGTTCTTCTATATCAGGATTTATGCAGCTATTCAGGGACTTTTTTTATTCCATATGAATTTTTGGAGAGTTTGTTCTAGGTCTGTGAAATATTCTGTTAGTATCTTAATGGGGATTGCATTGAATCTGCAGATTGCATTGGGTAGTATGGACTTTTAATGATGTTGATTCTACCAATCCATGAACATGGTATATTCTCCCATTTGTTTATGTCTTCCTCTATCTCTTTTTTCAATGTCCTGTAGTTTTCTGAATACAGGTCTTTTACTTCTTTAATTAAGTTTATCCCTAGGTATCTTAAGTTTTTTTGGTGCAGTGGTAAATGGGATTTTTTTTTAGTTTCTCTTTCTGTGAGTTCATTATCTATACTAATAAAAGGGTAATATACTAATTAGACCAGACTTCTTCCAGATGTCCTTCCGGACAAAGCCATGGTGACAGGGGCCAAGGCAGAGGTGGTTAGTGGCAACCAGGCCAGCAGGGGAGGGCAGTTAAGGGTGACCAGGCCAGCAGGGGAGGGCAGTTAAGGGCGACCAGGCTGGCTGGGGAGGGCAGTTACAGGTGATCAGGCCAGCAGGGAAAGGCATGTAGGGACAACCAGGGAGGCAGGGGAGAGCAGTTAGGGGCGACCAGGCAGGCAGGCAGGTGAGTGGTTAGGAGCCAGTGGTCCCAGATTGCAAGAGGGATGTCCGACTTCCATCATTTGAACATCCTCCAAGGGGTTCTGGAATGGAGAGGGTGCAGGCCAGGCTGAGGGACCCCCTCCATGCAAGAATTTCATGCACTGGGCCTCTAGTATATATATATAAAAAGCCAGCATTGTAACGACCGGAACAACCAATGACCAGTTGCTATGATGCCCACTCTGGCCAGTGAACTGGCCTGATCAGGGGCTGGGCCTGGCTGGCCAACCTCCTGTGGCCCTTCCTCCCAGCTGGCCTGCCCCTGATCGCACCCCCACCCCAATGGGGGCAGGGCTGGCTGGCCAACCTTTTACAGCCCCTTCCCCTGGCCAGCCTCACCCCTGATGGGCCCCCACCACCCTGATCATCCCTCAGTCCCTCCCCTTCTCTGGCCCTGCACCTATGATTGCCCCCCAACCCCAATAGGGGGTGGGGCCAGCCAGTCAACCTACTGCAGCCCCTCTCCCTGGCCACCCTGCCCATGATCGCACCTCCACCCCAATAGGGGGCGGGGATGGCTGGCCAACCTCCTGAAGCCCTGCCCCTCAGCCGGCCCTGCCCCCGATGTGTCTCCACCCCCCTGATTGGCCCACAACCCCTCCCCCACCCAGCTCCCCCCAGGATCGGCCTCCCCCCCCACACCCGAACAGGGGCAGGGCTGGCTGGCCAACCACCCGTGACCCCTCTCCCAGGCCACTGGCCTCCAGTTGGCATCCCCCACACCATTTGGGGGTGGGGCTGGCTGTCCCACAAACCACAGCCCCTCCCCATGGCCCACCCCACCCCCAATCATCCCCACAACCCCAATCAGGGGTGGGGCTCACCGGCCAATCACCTGCAGCCCCTACCCCCAGCCAGCCCAGCCCTTATTGGACCCCGATTGGGGTGGGCCAGCTGGCCAACCTCCTGCCATCTCCTCCTCCTGACAGGCCCAATCCTGATCTTCCCCGATTGGGGCCAAGCCAACCGGACCCCACCCGTGCACGAATTCGTGTACTGGGCCTCTAGTCTATATATATAAAAGCCTAAGTGACTGTTACCACCAAACAACCAGAATGACCGGAACAACTGGAATAACCAGTTGAGCAGTCTCTATGACATGCACTGACCACCAGGGGGCAGATGCTCAACGCAGGAGCTGCCCCCTGGTGGTCAGTGGGTTCCCACAGAGGGAGCGCTGCTCAGCCAGAAGCTGGGCTCATGGCTGGTGAACGCAACTGTGGTGGTGGGAGCCTCTCCTGACTCTGTGGCAGTGCTACCAAGTGGCGGCAGCAGGCGCAGCGGTTTGGGATGAGTGCGAGCAGCATGGTGCCTCGCCCTGGCTTGGGCTCCTCCCTGGCCACCTGCTGTTTGGCGCACTGCTATATCCCAGATTGTGAGAGGGCACAGGCCAGGCTGAGGGACCCCCCTTAACCCCATGCATGAATCTGTGCACCGGGCTTCTAGTTGGTATATAAAAAAGTCATAGATTCCTGGGTGTTGTTTGTATTCTGCTACAATGCTGAATTCATTTATTAAGTCTAGTAGTTTTTTGATGGACTCTTTTGGTTTTCTATGTAAAATATCATGTCATCTGTGAACAATGACAGTTTTACTTCTTTTCCAATTTGGATGCCTTTTATTTCTTCTTCTTGTCTAATCACTATGGCTAGCACTTCCAGTATTATGTTGAACAGGAGTGGTGTAAGTGGGCATCCATGTCTTGTTCCTGTTCTTAGGGGAAATGGTTTTATTTTTTGCCCACTGAGTATAATGTTGGCTTTAGGTTTGTCATATATGGCTTTTATCATGTTGAGATATGCTCCCTCTATTCCAACTTTGCTGATAATTTTTTTTATCAAGAATGGGTGTTGGATTTTGTTGAGTGCTTTTTCTGCTTTATTGATAAGATTATGTGATTTTTGTCTTTCAATTTGTTTATGTGATGTATCATGTTTATTGATTTCTGAATATTATACCAGCCTTGCATCCCTGGAATAAATCCCACTTGATCATGGTGTATGATCTTTTTAATATATTGCTGGATGCAATTTGCTAATATTTTGTTGAGGATTTTAGCATCCATGTTCATCAGGGCTATTGGCCTGTAATTCTCTTTCTTTGTAGTGTCTTTATCTGGTTTTCGAATTGGGATAATGCTGGCCTCATAAAAAGAGTTTGGAAGTGTTCTTTCCTCTTGGATTCTCTGAGATATTTTGAGGAGTATAGGTGTTAGTTCTTGAAATGTTTGGAAAAACTCCCCTGTGAAGCCATCTGGACCTGGGCTTTTGTTTTGTGGTAGTTTTTTGATTACTGCTTCTATTTCACCGGCTATTATTGGCCTATTCAGGTTTTTTAATTCTTCCTGATTCAGTTTTGGAAGATTGTCTTTTCCTAGGAATTTGTCTATTTCATCCACATTGTCCAGCTTGTTGGCATATAGATGTTCATAGTATTTTCTTACAATCCTTTGTATTTCTATGGTGTCAGTGATTAATTCTCCACTTTTGTTTCTGATTTTATTTATTTGGGTCCTCTCTCTTTGTTTCTTGATGAGTCTGGCTAATATTTTATCAATTTTGTTTATCCTTTCAAAGAACCCACTCTTGGTTTCATTGATTTTTTTATATTGTTTTATTAGTCTCTATGTTATTTATTTCTGCTCTAATCTTTATTATTTCCTTCCTTCTACTTACTCTGGGCTTTTCTTGTTGTTCTCTTTCTAGTTTTTTCAGTTGTTGGGTTAAATAGTTTATTGCTGATTTTTCTTATTTTTTGAGGTATGCCTGTAGTGCTATGAATTTCTCTTTCAGAATTGCTTTTTCTCTTTCCCAGAGATTTTGGATTGTTTTGTGTTCATTTTCATTTGTTTCCAGGAAGTTTTTTTTATTTCGTTCTTGATCTCCTTGGTAATCCATTCATTGTTTAATAACATGCTATTTAGCCTACATGTGTTTAGATGTTTTTGGGTGTTTTTACTGTAGTTCATTTCTAAGTTCATTCCACTGTGATCTGACAAGATGCTTGATATGATACAGTCTTCTTAAACTTGTAAAGACTTGTTTTGTGTCCTAACATGTGGTCTATCTTTGTGAATGATCCATGTCCACTTGAGAAGAATGTATGTTCTGCTTCATTGGGGTGAAATGTTCTATAAATGGCTATTAAGTTCATCTGATCCAATGTGTCCTTTAGAGTTTCTGTTTCCTTGTTAAGTCTTTGTCTATAAGATCTGTCGAGTGAAGTCAGAAGGGTGTTAAAGTCCCATACTATGACTGTATTGTTGTCAATCTCTCCAATAAAGTCCTCTTGAAGATATTTTTATATATTTAGGCACACCTATATAGGGTGCATATATGTTTACCAGGGTTATATCCTCTTGTTGGATTGATCCCTTTAGTATTATGTAGTGACCTTTATTGTCTCTTGTGATGGCCTTATTTATTTATTTATTTATTTATTTATTTATGGCCTTAATTTTAAAGTCTATTTTGTCAGATATGAGTATTGCTACTCCAGCATTTTTTTTCTTTTCCATTTGCATGGAAAATTTTTTCCCATCCCTTTGCTTTCATCCTGTGTGTATCTTTTGTTTTGAGTGGGTCTCTTGTAGACAGCATATAGTTGGTAACCCATGTTTTTGTATCCATTCAGCTACCCTAAGACTTTTGATTGGAGCATTTAATCCATTTACATTTAGGGTTATTATTGAGAGGTACTTATTTATATAGCCATTTTAATTCTGTATGGCTAGTTTTCTCTCTCTGTTTCTTCTTCTCAGCAATCCCTTACAGCAATCCCTTTAGCATTTCTTGTAATGCTGGTTTGGTGGTGATATATTCCTTTAGACTTTTTTTTTTTTTTGTCTGGGAAGCTCTTTATTTGACTGTCTATTTTGAAAGGTAGCCTTGCTGTCTATAGTAATCTTGGTCTCAGATCCTCAATTTCCATTACCTTGAGTACTTCATGCCATTCCCTTCTGGCCTATAGAGTTTCTGATGAGAAATCAGGTGTTATCCTTATGGGAACTCCTTTGTAGAGAACACTTTTCTTTTCTCTTGCTACCTTTAAGATTCTCTTTTTGTCTTTAATTTTTGGCATTTTAATTATGATGTGTCTGGGTATGGGTCTGTTTGGGTTCTTCTTGCTTGGGGTTCTCTCTGCCTCCTGAACTTTGTGACTTTTTCCTTTACCAGGTTAGGGAAGTTTTCTGCCATTATTTCTTCAAACACCTTCTCTATTCCTTTCTCCCTTTCTGCCTCTTCTGGCATACCTGCTATTCTAATATTATTATGTTTCACATTGTCCCACAGCTTCCTTAAGCTGTCCTCCTGGTTTTTAATTTTTTTTTTTGTTCTCTGATTGAGTGATATTTTCAACTCTGTCTTCTATTTCACTGATTTGATCCTCAGCTTCCCCTAATTTGTTGTGTATTTCATTCCAATGTGTTCTTTGTGTTATGTCATTCTTTATCTCAGGCTGTTCTTTTTTCATAGTTAATATATCTCTTTTCATACTGTTGAGCATTTTTACTATCATTACTCTGAACTCTGTTTCAGATAAATTTCTCATCTCTGCTTCATTTATCTCTTCTTCTGGAGAATCTCTAGTTCTTCCATTTGGGGGTTGTTTCTTTGTCTTCTCATTTTGGTTGTCTGTTTGGATTTGTGAGTATGTTTTAGGTAGATCCTCTACACTTTTCAATCTCTATTGCAGAATTGTCTTAAAGGATGTTTCTGACTAATTGGATCAAGCAAAGACTCAAAGCCTCCAGAGACCACCTCTGTCTACAGACTAATAGTATTCTGACTTGAGTTGCCCCTAGGCCATCATCCTCAGGTGTAGGGAGAGTTTTTCAAACAGGGTGGGGTAGTTACTTCTGCCTGGAGGCTATTTGTTACTTTTACTCTCTCAAGTGACCTCAGGGCAAGGTATTTTCCAATAGGGTGTGTCGACTGTCTATGTGGGAAAGGCAAATGTCTATGTGGGAAAGATATCCTCCACTGCATGAGGGAATGATTCAGCCCAGGAAACTTGGGGTGTCTGCCTTCTGAGCTCTATCCCCTGAGTCCCCAGTCCTAGGTTCTGCTCTCACAGCTCCAGTCCACTTCACCCTCCCTCTGCCAGAACACAAGGTGGGTGGCTCCACAGGGAATTTTTGTGCATTGGCCCTTCAAGAGTGTGCCCGAACTTTCATCTGCCACTCCCTGGCAGATAGCTTCCTATTTTCATAGCTAGATGTTATATGGGTACCCTCCTCAGATTTAATGCTCTCTGCTAGAGAGCCCAGCTTGGGGATTAGATCCTAGAGTTCTCAGTGGTCCCCCCTTCCCCCCTTGCAGCTGAGATATCTCTCTGTGACTTCAGTGAGTGCCAGCCAGGCGTTTGGTGCCTCCGCCCCTCCTACCAGTCTCTATGTGGTCTCTACCTTCGGTCCTTGGGCATTAGGGTTCTCTACTGTGAGTTTTCCATTGATTACTCAGGAAGCCTTTCCGTATTTCAGTTGTAATATTCACATTACACCATTTGTAAATGCTACTTTTCTTTCTTAAACCTGGAAACTCGAGGCTACAATGAAGGATGGAGTAAATTAAATGAGGAAAAGACAACACATTCAATTCTGTGGCCTAAAGATATAACCAGGGCTTGACTTCTTTTTTATTGGACAGATTGTATTTGTCTTTGGTATAATCCTATACTCCTTCCTGGGATAAAAGAGTAAGTTGCCTTTGACAACTGTCATTACATTGACCCCTGTGGTTGACCCTGTGTTTTTCTTTCTTTGATAGCTATATTTCTTCCTCCTGGAGCTATGCAGGAGGATATTGAAGAGGATGACTTTCAATTTAGTGTTTAGTTAAGTGCATACAAATAGTTAGACACACCAATCAACATTTCTCATGTCTTCCTCTATTTATTGGTACTTCTACCCTCACTTCTCCCAGGTGTCCAGTATTCCTTGTAAATTTCTGGCTGCCCAAAATCCAATGCTGTAATGCTTCATGAAGGCTTCCCCTTCATCAACATGCTCCATGCTTTTCATTTTATTATTTCCTTCCCTTTAATCCTTCCATTAAAATTTCCCTTCCCTTGTGCTCAATGAATTAATAAATGTTAAGTGTCTGCTTTGGCTTATTCCAATGTTTAGAACTAATGCTTACAGAATTTACCCTCTAGTTTTAGTCAAAATTTACCTACATAAACAACCACAAAAAAAGAAACGAAGAGCCAATTATATTATATCAACCATAGGAATAATTTTCAGAGAAAGAAGAGGTCAGTATGTGCTGTAGTAATTAGAGAAAGATTAATGGAATTCACATGCGCCAGTGTCTGGAGATAAAGAATTAATGTTTTATTTCCTTATTGAATAACTTACTGGCATAGCTGGAAATTAATGGAATAAGATTTATGGCATTGTAGGGAGGTTTCTGGTCAAGTCTCCTCAAATCACTTAGCTTCCCACATGGTGTACTTTCTTCCTATTAGCTAAAAGCTCTTCCTATTCATGGTGACACTATTCAGAAGCCATGGTTAAACATATATAGGGCTTTGCTCCCAGTGGAGGGCTTTGCTCCCAATGAGGGTTGACTAAGACAAAGATGATTCCAGTGATGTCAACCTGGCCACCAGAGTTTTTGGATGCATTATGCCTGTAATTTGGGAAGAGACTATAGACTAGAATTTTCAAATGCTTGGAGCTTATCTAATTTTAGTACCTTTTCAGTGACATGAAAAATCAGACCTTCTTTCTGCAAACCATTTTCTAAGAATTAGACCTCATACTTCTGTTCCCTCTGGTAGACAAGTTAGCCTGCCACTCTCTCTTTTAAAAGTAAATTTGATTTTTGAGAGATTTAATCTCATTCCCTATCACAACATTATTTTTCATAACAGCAGGAAGAAATTTGATAAACTATTCTAGTTTCTTACTTTTGTGAATTTAATTCCCACTTCGTCAAAATGGGCTTCTGTCAGGGGATGAAACCAGATGCACCGAGTTGTTCAAGTCTTAAATGGCTCTCCAGCCTGTTGAAGCAATTGCATTAAAAATCTTTATAAATATGGTTGCTGACTTTCTTGTTCCCTCTGTGTTCCTGCAGTAGTTACACTATCTACACTTGAGCTTTTGCCACATCTGGTTAGAACTCAATGGCTTCCCTTTCTACTCCCCCTGTTTTAAGTTACTACCTCCCTCAAGGCTTCTCTGTCATGCATTGAACTTCCATTAAATTCTTTCTGTGATTGAAAAGAGGTGAGGTGGTGTAGCAAGAAGAGCATGGGCATTGGTCCCAGAGACACCCAGGTTTGACTCCTAGCTCTGGTTTTTGCTAGTGCATGATCTTGGATATTTTAACTTTTCTGCACTCAGTGCCATCACACTTACCTTGAAGAATTGTTTGGATTCAATAAAATAACCCATGCAACAGCATCTGCCACAGCAATTTGCACATAGTAAATCCTTCTGCCCATTTTCCACTTATATTTATGTATTTGGCCATAATCAAGAAACAGCAATTTCTATGTAAAGAGGGCTTGTTTAAAACTTAGACACCAATCAACATTCTATCTACACTTTCTGTGGGCTGTTATTAAACTCCCATTGTGATTTCTTAGTTATCAGTGTTTCCTATATTATTTTTATTATAACCTTTTATCAATATACCACTTAATATTTATAATGTGCTTATGTGTTTTGATGTGCCTTAATGTGATCTTGTCATGTGTAGCATACACAGCCTGAAATTCATCTTGTTGGCTCATCATTCTGTATGGAGTATTGCTTACATGATATTATTCTGAGCTTCACAGTTTTAACTGCAGCATTCACTTGGTCAAAAAATTCAGTTATAACAAAAGTGGGGCTTTTCAACCTGGGACTCCATGAAAACAACAGAAAATATCTATTGAGTTCCAAGGAAGCATGGTAGAGGCTTTGTCTGCAATTTTCCACTTGAAAATTATACAGAGCAAGAAGTTGAATGAAAAAAAAATCCATAAATTCCATTTTCAGTAAAACCAGGAGACCCAGAAATGTCTTAAACTACAAAATATATATACATGCTACCGAAAGCAAAGGAGGCTAATGGAAGCCGGCAAGAGGCTGCATGGTAAATGGTGATAGGCAATGAGAAGGATGATGAGAAGGGCATTAGCTGTGGTGAATTACAGAAAACACAGAAAGTGTTCACTTCCAGTAGTGGGGAGGCCTCTTCCGCAATGGCAACTGCAGTGAGCAAGAACGGATCCAGGGTGATCAACTTGTCCCAGTTTGCCTGGACCTTTCCTAGCTTTAGCACGAAATGTTCCATGCCCTAGGAGCCTCCTCGATCCTGGGCAAACTTGGATGTCATTTACCCTAGATGAGATGCAACAGGTGTGGCATTGTGGGGAGATGAGTAGGGCTTGGGGGCCACATAGATGGCAGACTACAGAAGTACAGGGCAAAATGCACCAACAAAAAGTGGGGCTGCTCTCTTGGAAGGTAAGAGATGTGGCTGGTGAAGAAACTGGAGGATCACAGTGGTAGAAGCCATTTAGTTTTGAAAAGGGAATGTGGTTGAACAGAGAAATCATTTATAAAAAGAAATAGTCTGTTGCAACAGGTGGAAATAGAGGGAGCCCAAGAACTGTAAAGTTTGCCAGACTGGGACTCCTTAGTCCTTCCCTCTGCCCCCTAGTAACTTTTGCAAATAGGTGGTCCAGGAAAATTAATCTCATTCAAATATGAGTACCAAAAATGGAGGTACAAGAGCACCTATACAGAGATACTATTGAAGCATGGAAAAGGATAGGACATTTTTTCTGTAGATGAAGGGAATGCACTAGAAAACAACTGCCAAGAAGCAGATAAAATTATGGCTTAATATTCCATGTATAAGAAAGTTAATGGAGTAATAACAGTTATTAATGAAGGTATACAAAGCAGAAATGCAATGACTCAGGACTGGATATCAGATGATGAATAAATTAAAGGAGGAGTTGAAATGGAATTTGTCAGAATCATGAAGGAAACAAAAAAACCAAATTATTTCAGATAGAACACAAGAAGAATAGACATCTCTGAAAGCACAGTAGGGGATGAGATATATTTAAGAATGAAATGAACAAAATACGGAGATAAAAAGAATTAGAGAAAAACTTATAGGAATAAATCACAAGCAAACATATACACATGGAGTCTCCCAAGAAGAAAATCAAAATGAAAGAACAAAACAAATATTTAAAAATAGAATTCAAGGAAACATTTCTGAAAATAAAATAAGACATGAATCTATATATTTAAAGGGCTTACCATGCACCTGGGGAAATTTATCAAGAAAAGGCAATATCAAGACATAACCTAAAGTAATTACAATAAATAAAAATATTTTGAGCCAGCTGGTAAAAATATCAAGTCACTTATGGTGGGACAAATTTGTCAGGCATCAGACTTTTTACAGATACAAATCAATCCCAGAGGACAATGGAACAATCCTTATAAGATATTTAAGGAAAGAAAGAATGAACCAGAGACTTTATATATGGCCAAGATGTCTTTCATGTCTAAGACTACTTAAAAGAAATTTTGAATGTGCAAGAATCCAGGAAATATTACTAGTATTCATATAAGCCTGTTTTGAGGAAACGATTTAGAGGTTGAAATCCTGTCAGACAAACAATGGCTGGGGAAACTTTGGTGAAAAACTGGAAATGAGCATTAAGTGTAAATTTAATTGCAGATTAAAGTTCAAAGCAAAAGAGGAACTAACCCAACTAGTCAAGTCTGAAAGCAGTGGAGGGGTAGGATCCAAAATATAATTGAAGGGTTGAACCTTGTTTAGAGATGAGATACTTCTCTGCCTCATTTTATAAAAGTAAGAAGGAAAAGCAGATTAGATGCAGGAAGATGGTTTCTATTTTCTCCAGAAGTAAAAGTCAAGTCCATCAATTGAAAGTAGAGAGCTAGGAGTAGGGTAAGGATCAGCAGTGTAAGGAAAAAATGTATGGAATAGAGTGGGAGATTAAGCTTTCAGAGAATCAGAGTAGAAATATGTATAAGAAGAGTTTGCTGTGTAAGCAAAACTTGGAATGACTCTGTGAAAATGGTACCTAATTTTATTTTCTCTGTAAATTGGATGTTGATAGTATACAGAAGTTTAGGACAGACTTTTATATTATTTTGCACCTGTGGATATATTGCTTTGCATGTTTCTTACGCAAATCCATTCACTTAGTTTCCTTTTCCTGCTGTGTTATGACACAATGAAGGTAAGGAGTATCTTTCCTATTGCACCCAGTCCGGTACTTGACTCACTTCAAGTGTTCATTCAATAAAGATTTGATAAATTAATAAATCAAACACACCTATAAGATTCCTTTCTGCTTAATGTTTATTTTCCAACATTCATCCCTAAAGTTCCACATGAAATAATTCTGTACTTTTAATTTGTTTTTAGGCTCTGAGAAAGTAATATACACACTTGAAATTCCTGATGAAGCTTAGAATAAAAATTACAATGAAATTTATAAATGTTAAATTGCACACATTTTTGACTTAATAGGTAAGGTGTATTAGGTGTTTCAATGTCCCTCATCCAGAAAGTCCAGTTATTTTTTTCAATAAAATAGAAAGCCATATATTGAAGAGTATATGGAACACTGTGGTCATAAGCTATACTTTAAATGGGCCCAACCAGGTAGAAATTCAATTGCAGGCATGAATTTAAAGAGGCAACTTGGCCAGTCATTTTAGGATTGTTAAATAATCAGGCACCATAGAATTGTAGGACTATATTAACTGAGGGTGAGAATAAGTGTTAGCTTCTCTGGGAGCTTTAGATGAACTATAGTTCTGAGTTGTTTGCTTACTGGTATGACCAAGGCAGCATTTTCAAGTCTTCCTTACTCATTCCCTACTGACCCAAAGATAATTTTCCAAAGATAATTATGTCAATCCAACTGCAGTTTAACCAATTTATAATTGACACTGTTTTCCCTACAAAATTTGAGAAGTATACATTTTACTTTATTATGAATTTACTGTGAAAAAGTCATTATCTAAATATAGCACACTGTTCACAATTTTGTATCAAACAGAAAACATCTGAGGACTCACCAATGTAAAAAATAACTTATGGTTATAAAATTGTTACTTACATAATTAAAAGGAAGGTTGAGATGATGAACAATAAACAAAACAGGAAAGAACTGAAGTTTGGATGCCTTATGCATTGCATAATTTATCTCTGTAAGTGAGGGCAATTTCAGAATGATAGTTCAGAATATCTGTAATAATCACTCTGCATCAGTATGGAATGATTCTAAGGCTAAAGATAAGAGGATAGTCTAATTCAACATGAGAGAGCCATTCCACCTTGACAAAATGCCCCAGATCTAATGTCCACAGCAAACATGTCAAACTTGTGGCCCGGGGACTGCATATGGTCCACAACAAACATTTTTGCAGCCTAGCCAATATAACGGTATGTAAGAAACTTTTTAATAAAAATTTTGTAACTTAATTTTTACAATATCCTGTTATACATAATTATTAATAATGAACTACAACGTTTGCTAATCGCTGATTACTATAATCGTGTTGCATTCATTTCCCTTATGCACCTTATGTGTAGGCGCACCATTTCTCTCCACTAATACTAGCAGCAAATATTTTAGCAGCTGATTGCCACATCATTAGTCTTGGACTGACTTGTTTGGTGTGCACAACAGGAAATATTTTGCTTTTGAAGAATAAGAAAAATAGGTTTATTTGCATTATGCTTATTAATTTGTGCAGTTCAGTGTCTGGTAAATTAACGTTAAAGAAAAAATATTAATTTTTTATTAAAATACTTTATTATTTTAACGATTATTCATTTATTTCAGCCCTTTGTATTCAGCATGTTTCTATCGAAATAAACCTACGTTTCTATGAAAATTGAAGCCTTTGTTTTTTTGAAGCCCACATAAACTTAAACTTTGTTTATTTGGCCCATGTTAGCCTTTGAGTTTGACATGCTTGGTCCACAGCCTTAACCAATGGATGTTTGGGTGAACAAGACTGTGATCAATATGGAATGATTCAATACAAATACAAATGTTGAAACCAAGCAGAATTGGGCCCTCATCCTCACTGCAGTACATACTAACTGTGAAACCAGAATATAAAATACTTTCTTTCTAGTATTATTAAATACTAGAGGCCTGGTGCACGAAATTCATGCTATTGGTGGTTGGGTCCCTCAGCTCGGCCTGCACCCTCTCACAGTCTGGGAACCCTCAGGGGAACGGGTCTAAGCCAGCAGTCAGACATCCTTAGTGCTGCCACGGATGCGGGAGAGGCTCCTGCCACTGCCGCTGTGCTTGCCAGCTGTTAGCCTGGCTTCTGGCTGAGTGGTGTTCCACCTGTGGGATTGGGCCAAAACTGGCTCTCTGATATCCCCTGAGGTGGCCTGGATTGAGAGAGGGCTCAGGCTAGGCTGAGGGACCCTATCAGTGTACGACTGGGGCCAGGGAGAGATGTGGGAAGTTGGCCAGCCAGGAAGGGACTATGGGAGGGCTTCCTCTCTTGTTTCAGACCCCTTCCCTGGGATCAGGGTATGTCCAGCACATCTCGCTCAGTCCTGATCAGCTGGACCCCAGCAGCAAGCTAACCTAGTGGTTAGAGAATCTGCCCCCTGGTGGTCAGTGCATGTCATAGCGAGTGGTTGAGCGGCCTTAGCATTCATTAGCATATTATGCTTTGCTTGGTTGAATGGCCCACCAGTCGACCGGACACTTAGCATATTATATAGAACTAGAGGCCCGATGCACAAAATTCATGCAAGAGTAGGCCTTCCTTCCCCTGGCTGCTGGCACCGGCTTCCCTCTGGCACTGGGGACCGGGGCTTCCCTTACAGCCCAGGCTTCGTCCGGAAGGTTGTCCAGAAGGCTGTCCGGTCTAATTAGTATATTACACTTTTATTATTATAGATTAGTAATCATGTGAATAAAGTACTTAGCAGAGTGCTGGATACATAGCAAGTGCATGGTGAGTGATAGCTACTCTTATTATTGATATTTCATGGCAATACATTTTATCAGGGTTAAAAATCGCAGAGTAACAAAACATCCACAGATCTTAAACAGCCATCTGTTTGAGCAACATTCATACTATGAAACTCTAGCTCACTGAAGGGATTTGGATTCCCTCTTAAAACTCACCATAATGAGATTTGGCCTGCACCAGAGAAAAGCCATTAATGACCTAATTGTCAAATCGAATGGCCTGTTTTCAGTCATGTTCTTATTTATTTCCTGTGTGGCATGTGATGTTATTGTCTATTCTTGTCTTAATTCATTCATTTGGATCCCTTAGCCATGCTTTCTCTTGGTTCCTCTCTTGTTTCAGACCCCTTCCCTGGGATCAGGACTTTGAAAGGGACTTCCCGAACTCATCTTCTGTGAAGACTTCCCTTAAGTTTATCAGACAGAGTCAACACAATTCAGCAAACTTTTACTCAGTACCAAGTATGCACTTGCCCCTCTTCAGGTATTGAGGTCACAAGTACAATTGAGATTGAAGTGGTAGAAACTCCCAGTGCTTACTGTATTGAATTCTTCTTTCCTTCCAGGAGGTTATACCATTAAGTCCCTTGCAGGCAATGGTGCTGTGTAACTGGATATCTAGCCATGAGATATGAATGCAAATGATGTGAATACAAATCACAAACTACAGCATTTAAGAGCCAGTACACTACTCCTCTCTCTTTCCCCATGCTGCCAGGCCCAGGAGTGATGTATTAACTTAACAGCCTCACACAGTGGAGATAATCTGGGCCCATGATTGCCAGATGGAGAAAATTCTTGCCGACCTCCATCAGACATTGTATGATTGACAAAAAAACCTGTACCAAGCTGCTGGAATCTCAGAGTTTATTATTGCATCCTATTCTATCCTATCCAATCCTATCCTAATCTAGTTCAGTATGATATACTCAGATGAAATGGGTAAATGGATACAAACAGTACCAGCAAAATGTGCAAAGTGCTAGGATGGAGTAATCACAGGATACTTTTGGTACATTGAGGAGAGGCAGTGAACTCCTGAGTGGGGAGTCTTTAGGGGAGGTGTGAACTCCTGGTCTAATTCACCTCTTCCATCCTTTCTTTCCATCTCTGGGCCCAACTTTAAGGAGATGCCAGAGGAGAGAGGGCCACTCCAAGCAGCAGTTTGCCTAGATTACTGTGAACAGGAAACCAAAGACTACAGAGAAAGTTTTGTGGTCTTTATGGTGATCTGTGATCAGTGATCCTTGAAGTTACTATTGTAACTTCCGAGACTAAGCATCCCCTTTTTTCTCAGACCAGGTTCCTGACACCTTGGGTTTTCTTTCAAGCCAAGGTGCCTGAGAAGACCAGATGAACATTGAAGATATGCATCTTCATGATTTTTTAATTAGCTCAGCTCAGACCAAAGTCAGCCAGAGAAACTAGCTGTAGATGAATGATTTCTTGAATATACAATCTTAAATTAACTCATTTATGCATGTCTTATTCTTTTTGTTTCTGTATTCTTCGTCTATGTTCTGAACACCTCACAAGTTTTTTTTCCAGATTTTCCTGTAAAGTAGAGCTAACTGGAAAACGTGCTGCCTCTAGTTCCACTGTGTTCATTTACATTTGATTTTTTTGTAGTTACAGGCATACCTAATTTTATTGTGCTTTGATTTATTGCACTTCATAGATATTGAATATTTACAAAATGAAGATTTGTGGCAACCCTATGTTGAACAAGTCTTTTGGTGCCATTTTTCCAACAGCGTTTGCTCACTTTGTGTCTCTGTGTCACATTTCACAATATTTTAAACAATATTATAATCTACTTTATGGTGATCTGTGATCAGTGATCCTTGAAGTTACTATTGTAATTATCTTGGATTATCTTGGGGCACCATGAACCACACCCATGTGAGACAGTGAGTGTTGTGTATGTTCTGACTGCTCCGTGGACCAGCCTTTCCCACATCTCTCTCCCTCAACCTGGGCCTCCCTATTCCCTGAAGTATGACAATATTCCCTGAAATTAGGTCAGTTAATAATCCCACAGTGGCCTCTAAGTGGTCAAGTGAAAGGAAGAGCCACACATTTCTCCCTGTAAATCAAAAGCCTGAAATGATTAAATTTAGAGAGGAAGCCATGTTGACAGCTGAGATATGCTAAGGCTAGGCTTCTTGCACCAAACAATTAGCCAAGTTGTGAGTGCAAAGGAAAAGTTCTTGAAAGGACATTAAAAGCGCTACTCCAGTGAAATAGCCTATTGCTGATATGGAGGAAGTTTTAGTGGTCTGGATAGAAGACCAAACCAGGCATACATTCCCTTAATCCAAAATCTAATCCAGAGCAAGGTCCTAACTCTCTTTAATTCTATGAAGGCTGAGAGAGGTGAGGAAGCTGCAAAAGAAAAGTTTAAAGGTAGCAGAGGTTGGTTCATGAGGTTTAAGAAAAGAAGTCAAATGCAAGGTGAAGCAGCAGGTGCTGATGTAGAAACTGCAGCAAATCATCCAGAAGATCTAGCTAAGATAATTAAGGTGGCTACACTAAACAACAGATTTTCAATGTAGACATTTAGTTGTGCTTAAAGCTTCTATTGGAAGAAGATGCCATCTAGGACTTTCATAGCTAAAGAGGAAAAGTCAATGCCTGGCTTCAAAGCTTCAAGGACAGGTTGACTCTTGTTAGGGGCTAATACAGCTGGTGACTTTAAGTAGAAGCCAATACTCATTTAACATTCTGAAATCTTAGGGCCCTTAAGAATTATGCTATATCTATGCTGCCTATGTTCTATAAATGGAACAACGTCTGGATGACAGCACATCTGTTTACAACATGCTTTACTGAATATTGGTAGCCCATTATTGAGACCTACTGCTCAGCAAAAAAGATTCCTTTCAAAATATTACTGCTCATTGACTATGTACCTGGTACCCCATGATCTCTAATGAAATATATGCAAGAGATTAATATTGTTTTCATGCCTGCTAACATGACATCCATTCTGCAGCTCATTGATCAGTTGCCTTCCCTACTCACTTTGACCATATCCAACCCGCAACCTGGCTACGTGTGCTGTGACTGGGAATCAACAGGCTACCCTTTGGTGCACAGGATGGTGGTCTAACCAACTGCGCCACACCAGCCAGGGTATCCAGATCCCATTTAGAACTGTGTGCTGTAACATCATCCTAAGCCCCTGAGGTAGCCAAGAAGAAAGGGAACCACTCCAAATGTAGCGGTAGAAGTCCCTTCAAGGAATAGGTGGGGTCTCCCATTCTAGACCAGTGTTGGAGAGTGGGGTTCAGGTATTTTTCCCTGCTCCTCTCTAAGATTTGGAGGAGGTGCTAATAGTATTATCCCATTTTCAGTCTTCCTCCCAGCTCTGTCCCAAACTCTGTTTCCTTTGCAGGGTCTGCCCCTCTCTGTCAGGTGGGATTCTTCCTTCTTCCAGTTCCTCTCCCTCCCACATCAAATTTCTTCAGGTTTGTCTGATTGGATAAGTGGGTAAAAGGGATAGAGAGAGACCAGTCCTGGCCCCCAAGTCTCCAGAAAGGCCCTCTCCATCCCCAACTTTTCTTACCAAAAACGGAATATCAGTCAGGCTATATGTGTATGAAAAAGTATGTACTGCACCTAAATGTTGGAATCATTCCGTGGAGGAAAGGGGACAGGATACCCTCTATCTTTTGGCAACATCTCATTTCTCTTCTTTGGCTATTGTATCCCCCTCCCACTATCCTTGGTTTTGTCCTATCCTACACTTCACATTCTATTTTGTGTTGAACTTGTATGGTTTTTTTTCCACATTGAAAAAAAATGACATTGCCCAAGAGCCAAAAATAAATAAGAATTAAAAAAAAATTTGTGTTTCAATAAAATTTTATTTGTAAAAGTGGTAGTGGGCTGAATTTGGTCTGCAAGCCATAGCTTGCTGACCCTTGTATTATTAGAGGGCTGAGGCTTGGGCTCCAGCATGAGTGCTGGAGGTTTGGAATAGTCTTTGTGAGAAACAGCAGAGAGTGAGTATGGGTCAACGACAAGGAAAAGCATACAGGCGGAGCTGAGGGTCCAGCTCACGTTAGAAAAAATGTGCTGGTGGTAGCCCCATTTATATTGTTTTTCAAGCCTCTACTGTTTCTCAAGTTACTTCCTCGGTGATCTGAGAGTGTTGCTTCCATTTCTGGTTCATCATAGAGGTCTCTCCCCATAGATGGTGGACATTTTGAGGGCAAGGCCCTTGTCTAATTTTTGTAGTAGCCTAATTTTTCTCAGTTTCCAGCCAACGACCATATCATTTAGCCGTAGGCATTTGCCCATCACCTCACTGTGACACAGTGAGAGCCCTTTCCCGGACCTGAGCCCTAATTGCCAGGCCTGTGTCACTGCATGTGGAATCCACCCAGGCCTGTCTGGTCCTCTGAGCACTGGTGACTAATGCAGTGACTGTGGCTGGTCAGAGAAGATGAAGTCATGTAGCAATTATAGCTCCACACACATGCATCCACTGTTTTATCTGTTTTCTCCCCCATCTTCCTGTCTTTGGAACAAAACAATTCTCTGACTTCACATAGCTGTCCAACTGGCTGCAGACACAGAAGAGAATGAAGTCAGTGAAGGGATGAGTCACTGCACAACAGTGTCATTTACGCTCCATCCCCTCCCCACCTCTTCCAGACTGCTTGGGAATTTACTGCTTGGGAAGGAGCCCTTTGCCACATCTCCAAGGACAGTGTGCAAGGAAGAGCCTTTTGGGGATGGAAGTAACTTACTTGGCAAGTGGATTGCTCACTCCTGCTCCACCTAGCTGAGTAATGAGGAGATGGTAGGATTTAAGGGTCATAGATAATTGGCTGAGTGGCTTAGTGGTGTTTAAATCTTTTAGAAAAAGCACACACAACATACAATTCAAGACCCAAATTCCTACAATTTAGTATTGCCTAATAGTATTTCCTGAGTCACAAAACCAAGTGAACCTACAACTGGGAAATCTCATAGGAACCAATGGTAATCTTATTCCCTGCTGCTATTGTCCATATTAATTCATAGAACACCATGCAAATGAACATCCTTGCAGGCACATGACGTTGCATGATAATTTAAATTGAGGCTGTTCGTTTTTATCACAATCACTGTTTTTTAAAAATATATATTTTTATTGATTTCAGAGAGGAAGGGAGAAGGAGAGAGAGGTAGAAACATCAATGATGAGAGAGAATCATTGATCGGCTGCTTCCTGCACACAGGCTTGATCACCTAATGAAGATCAAGCCTGCAACCAGGCATGTACCCTTGACTGGAATCGAACCCAGGACCCGTCAGTCCCCAGGCCAATGCTCTATCCACTGAGCCAAACCAGCTAGGGCATGATCACTGTTTTATTTGGATCAATGTTGTCATAGATTTGAAATCTATGATCCATAACAATAATATCAATGATGTTATTAATAAATTATTTTCTCACTGTGATTTCTGCCTTTCTGATATGAGTTTCTCCTCTCTTAAGGCTGATGCTGTTCAGAATATGAGAAGCTTAGACTGGTTGAAACCCATTGACTGTGTTTCCTGCTTTTCTTGCCCTCGGCCAACCTTCTGTAATCATCACCCTTCCATCTCCTTCTTTCAAAGTTCTCTTTCCTCCTCTTTGTAACTGGCCTCCCAGGGGACTGCTCTTGGATTCTCAGACTGAGGAGAGAGAGACAAGACTGAAGCTGGAGGAGCAGCTGCTGGTCCACTCTGCTGCCAAGGCTTGGCACCAGGTTCCTGGGGAAGCAGTAGGCACCTGGTTCACACAGGACTAGCACAGCTGGTCCAGCTTTTGACTGGCAGAGCGTGGCTTCCTTCGTCACCAAAGTGACTGTCCCTGTGATCTCGCTACAGCCTGCTGAAACCGAGAGGGACCCAGTGAAAGCAGTACATGGCAGTGGAGCAGGTGCAAGTCACATTTCACTAATGAACAATGGGCACTTTGCACACAGGGAGGCTTTGATCTGAGAGCTAACAAGTCCTTCTGTTGTACAGGATGTTGGCTGTGGCAGGCAGCAGTAAGAAACATTGGGAAGGATCCTTTCTCTCAGAAAGTACAAGAGCAATCACCAAAGACTTGAAGTCACCAAATAATACTTGCAGTCAAATACTCCCATTTTTAGAGACCTTTTTGGGAGAAAGTAATGTGTTTGTGGAAGTCTTTTTAAAAAAAATATATATTTTATTGATTTTTTTCAGAGGGGAAGAGAGAGGGATAGAGAGATAGAAACATCGATGAGAGAGAAACATCGATCAGCTGCCTCCTGCACACCCCCTCCTGGGGATGTGCCCAAAACCAAGGTACATGCCCTTGACCAGAATCGAACCCAGGACCCTTCAGTCCACAGGCCGACTCTGCATCCACTGAGCCAAACCGGTTAGGGCTGTGAAAGTCTTTTAGTTGATTCTATTTTTGGACCATCCTTCAAATGAGTAAAACATTTCTCTTATATTAAACTTAAATATGGCCCTAGCCGGGGCTCAGTGGTTAGAGCAAATTATAGGATCCTGGGTTTAAGTCTGGTCAAGGGCACATACCTCAGTTGCAGGCTTGATGCCTGGCCCTGGTCAGGTGCATGCAGGAAGCTGCCAACTGATGTGTTTCTTTTACACTGTTTCTCTATCTCTGTCTCTCCCCCTCCCTTCCACTCTCTGTGAAAAATCAATGGAAAATTATTCTCAGGTGAGGATTAACAACAACAAAACAAAAACACTTAAATCTGTCTTCTACTAATCAGCTTCATGTCTGCCTTATGGGTTTATATAGAACAATTCTACTTGAGGAAGAGGGTGTCCATGTGAGAGTCTTACATATATTTAAAGACCACTCTCATGTCTCCCAGGAAATGTTAACAGGGCATCTTTTAATAAGTTTTTAAAAAATAAATGAATAAAATACATAAATAAATTTATAAATAAATAAAATGAGATAAATTGCTCTCTTCATGCACTAAATGGTGCATTCCTCCTGCACAGTGACCTCAAAGGCTCTATGAAAATGTCTTGTCTCTTCCCCTATAAAATTAGCAGAATTGCAAGTTTGTATGATGGGAAAAAAACCTTAGAGATCATCTTTACTAAGCCATCATTTCACAGATTGGGAAATGGAGGCTGACAGAGGTGAAGTCCCATAGTTGTTCAGAGCGAAGACTAGCACCCATGCCAGTCCGGGGCTTGTGCCTCTGTGCCATGTTGCCCTGAAGATGTCTGCAGTCATGTGCAGGAGGGACTGTGGTTCTGTGCCAGGCAAGGTGCAAATGATTCACCCCCCTCTCTAAGTACACAGGGTGTCCATCATCTCGCCTTCCTTTCCCCATGACCTGTTCTCAGAGGATGACCTGATCTGAGACTGTGTGAATTTCAGCCAATGTATTTCAATTCGTGTGTTTGAATAATTTATTCTCACTTTTCATGGAGGGGTGTGGAGTGTTGGGCAAGGGAATTGAGGCTTCATAAAGCAGACGAGGAAGGGGCTTTTAGGGGGAGGATAAAGAGGGGATGTCCATGGAAGGAAGAGGTCTCCTTGGGGCAAGGACTGGGGGATCTCCACATCTGTAAGGTTATATTTGGTACAGCCAATGCCAGACCAACAGAGGCATATTTTCTCCAGGTGAACACTATGGGGATGGCTGATGAGTCAGGAGATTAACCTCATAGAAGGAAACCAGTGCAAGCAAACTATTGCTCAAAAGCTGGATATGCCAGGAGGCAGGTGGATCCATAGCAGTAAAAATATAACCACATAGTTATGGTCAATAGACGTGTAGAACAGAGCAGCATGGCTGTAGAGCAGATACTGCACCTGAGCTCATGCCCAAGGCAGAGGAAAAGACCTACCTGAGCGTGTGCATTTGAGAGAGGGGTATGCAGTACCAAAGCATGTGAAGAGAAGGGTTGAACACAGAATAAGAAGAAATATATGAAAATCCACGGGGGAAAGGTCAAGAGACATGGATTTAAAACCTAATGTGGAAAGGCTTTGAGTCCCTATGTCGGCAAGGATCCTGTGTGGCTGGGAAGGTGTTTGTATGGCCATTCTTGGTTAGGTTCAGCACAAGTGGGGAATGCAGCGTTTCAGAGAAACAAGCATCGCTGTTCTCAAATCCTGCTATTGCTCTTGGGTCAGAAGCTTGTTTAGGATACTTGACTGCAGATTAATTGACTCTAGTGATTACACTGCTGTCAGGACAAGCTCAGGCCCCAAACAAAGTCAAACCAAGGGCATTCAGAGGAAAAAGGATGAGGAAGGCGGAGACTGATATTACATAGGCCCTATATTGTAGGGGCTGGTAACATGTCACACTTTCTTTTCTTTTCGCCTTCACTCACCTTATCATGACATATCTCCCCAATGTACCATACTCCTATGGCCCCAGCTGTTTTTTTAAGGAACTAATCTCTTAGTTTTGCCGGATCATTGCGATTAACCAGATTATACTATCATTAGACAGAAATCATTTTGGCATAGAAGTGGGAACTGGCAAGATAAGTGAATTTACCCAAAGGAATGGGGAAGCTGGGTATCAGGTGTATGTGTATCTGAGAGAGAGGATTAATCAACATGAAAAAAACTACCTCTCCATAAGAATGGAAGATAGAAGGCTGATGATATATTAAGGTTCCTTCTATGTATGTCCTGTCCCTTCAAATTCCCGCAATTCTCTTTACCAACCTCTGGAAAGTATTGCTGTCCAATGGCCTGCCCTCTGTAGAGCATTCCGCATTGCTAAGGACTTTCCAGAGCACTCTACTCCACAGCCACCTTATTTTTCCTAAGCAATTACATTTGAATCAGTGGGTTATGTTTCCTCCACCATCCCACCACCTCCCCTCCACCCCCATTGAATTTTTTTTTAAATTCAGTTGACATTTACTCCCATGAAAGAAGGTGAAGGGATTAGCAAAAGGACACATATGCATAACCCATGTGGTGATGGGGGGCTGGGTGGAGGGGGACAAAGGTGGAGGTGTAGAGACATTTGTAATAGTGACAACAATAAAAAATAAAGCAAAAAAAGTCTCTGAGACTATATCTTTCCCTTTGTCATGCTTAATACTTTGAAAATGCATCACTGAATCAGCAGTGACAGTCAGCTTTGCTGCTCTTCATTCTAAATCTTTCTGGTGGCTTTGGGCCCTTTAAATCCGAAATGTCTTTACTTTTCTACCTAGTGGTGGGTTACAAGCATTGCTATTTTAGATTCTGAGTTGATAAATGCAGATTCTTTTTCTTGTGGTTTTCTCAGAGAGGTTGGGAGGAATATGAGTCGGTGTTGAGATCTGCCCACAGATTTTACTGTGCTTTCTCTTAAAATGTCCATTTCAGATTTGTCTACCATCTCACATTTACTTTGTCCATGTCTTTTTTTTAATCCCTTTCATAATACTTTTATTTATTTTGCTTAGCTATGGTTAGAAAGTTTGCACTGGGATTTCAACCTTTATCATTGTTTTGCAATGTATATATTTTTTATTGTTTTGTAATTTGTATTTTTACTTTTGTTGCAACCCCAAATTGCATAAATGCCTCTTTCTTCCCTCAGGACATAGGTTTGTAAACCTTTTAGATTTGCTTGTTTACTCATTTCTTCTTCATCGCCATGGGAGAAGCTATGAGTTCGAACGGGTATGTAGGTGATGGTCCCCTAAAACCTTCTTTGTCCACTTTGACTCGCTGGTCAGTTTCTCTGTTGTTCTTCCTTCAGCATGGCTGCCCTTGGCTCAGCTCTCCTTGCCAGAGAGGTTGGGGACAATTGGAGAAGAACCTTGATGAGTTTATTTCATTTTTGTTGTGAAGTGGCAGCAGGTGAGGGGAGGCAGAGCTGAGCAAGGTCTCTTTTGCCCACGCACTGAGCTCCAGGCTCATTTTGTGAACAAAATTGCTCTTCACTTCATGAGCCTTGGGAGACTTGCTCAGAAAACCTGAAGCATTATTGTTTATGTCTCTCCTCTGCTAACCGAAATGTGGTCTGTATTTGAGTCTCCAATCAGCTTAAGTCCTTTCAGACATAAAGATTGTCTCCCACCTTCCCAGCATCTAGCATAGCAGAGAGTCTGAAACATAATTGGCTATTAATATATGTTGCTGAACCAATAGATAAATATTTCCCCCAATGTTATATATGGTGGGCATTCAATAACTTATTAAAAGTCACTAATAACATATTTTAAAAAATCACTGGCTTCACATTTTTTTGGTCCATTGGAACCCTATGCATTTTTTCTCAGTTACCTCTAATTCTTGATTTAGTCTTTTGTAAGCAAATATGAAAAACTTCTTATCTTTTAGTATATGTCTCTCCTTGCTTTCTCTCACCTTTCCTCAATAAAGTACTACTCTGAGCAAAATGTGAAACATGTACTCTTGGATCACTTGAAAGTTAACTTGCAAATTATATCAATAGAAATATCTGAAAGATTTTGGGTTGTGAGAATAACAGAGAAAGAATGAACAAGTACATTGAGTACCTGGCACATAGTAGGTGCTCAATAGTTGTGAGTTTTATAAATGAATGTGAATGCTGAGTGTGCGCGCGCACACACACACACACACACACACACACACACACACACATAACCAAAGCAGCAGTGTAGAGGTACACATGCAGACAGCATTTGAGTGTCTCTATGGCACTAAGGAATAAAGGTGGCAAAATGCCATGTGTTAGAAGTAATCTCAAACTGAGTTTGTTCTTCTGAAATGCAGAGAACTTTCCAGAACACAACAGAGCTAACTGGACATGATGTGACATAGTTGTGGTTATGGCTGTAGATGATCAAATGACACATTGGCTTCAAAATCTTGTCATTGTGTTTTGTATTAAAGGTACAAATTTCTTTTTTGTACTAAATGTTTTCTATCCTTGAGATTTAGAAAAAAATATTTTAATGTAAAAGAGCATTGGAGTGAAAGAATTAACCCAGGGTCCCCTGAATTTTCCAATTGTCTCACTGTGCTCACACATTGCATCTAGGCTTTTTTATTTTTTTCTCTTCCCAAAATTAAGTCATTTAAAAATCCAGTGAAAACAAACTTTTATTTTTTTCTGGGAAAGGAATGAATCCCTCATTCCAATGTTGTGGTTCTTTGATTAGTGGAAGATGCTCTCATTATCCTGCAAACCACTGGGTGTGTTCACTCAAAATTAATCCTCGAAGTTAGTAAATAACAAGCATCGTCATGATAATTGCAGAGGACTTAGGTCTTGACCTTGTGCCCCAAGGACCAATAAAGCTGCACTCATTTAGAGATAGTCTGGAGTCAAAGGCTCCTCATTTAAAATGCCCACACCCAATTCTTTAGAGTTCATCTTGGTATCATTAGCTGAGTCTTCCTGCTCCGTCTCAAGAGACAGAGACAGGCTCTTAAGCAGCATTTGTCCTAATTGCCTTGTTTGTGTTAACTTCCCCAGAACTTCAACTGGTATGGAGAGGTTCCTTTTTCTTTGTTCTGCCCCTCACCCCTGAATAATGTGAACTTCCGCTACCTGTGGGATCCTGTCTGAACCCGGCTTTTCACTACAACTTTGACTTTGTTCTTCGGAGTTAGAAGCTGTGACTGCAGAACACTATAAATGGATTGAAAAAGTTAGCTTGACTCTAAAATTCCTTTTCCATGATCACGTTTCACTACTTTCTTTCAAGCGTGACTATTTTCCTCCTCTATGCCCTGAGCATTCTCCGCTCTGTCTTTGCTCACATGGTTAGCTCTACACAGGTCTTCTCCCAGCTCCGCATATTTAAATTTTAACCATTCTTCAATGATCAGCTAGTAGTGCACCTCTTCCATGAAATCTTCTGTGGCTGGAGGCGCACTCTCCCTTCTCTGCACTCCCACAGCCGCCCAAGGACATGGACACACGCGGGCAGTGTATCTCCCTTCTGGGCCTCGGTGTTTACCTCCTGGGATTCCTGGGCAGTTCCTGTGTTAAGAGGTGGGACTTGCTTCCTCAGTGGTTTCCAACCAAGAGGCCTCATAGAGAAGTTGTTCAAATTATTAACTGAAGACACAAATATACTTTGGAATAAAATGATCTGTTTAATAGACTAAATCCCCCCCCCTCTCATTTTTCAACTGGGTTTTGAAATTACATAGACACAGCCGGCTGTATAATGCAAAATAATTCCCCCCTCTTCCCCAGATAATACATAAACCATCAAAATCATAAACATAAAGGAGCACAAGAGTGTTTGTAGGTGCATGCCTGTGCTTTTGGGAAAATATAAGTTGCAGTTTTGGCAAACTGATTAAAAATAACAATAACCTGGTAGTGTGTGCGGCCTATTATTTTAGGCAAAACTTGTTGTGTCCTGGGAAAGGTTGTCTTGGTGTCCCCTGAAACCTGAGACCCATATCACCCCTCTCAGCTTGGCTTCAATTCAAATCTCCTAGAGTAACAGCTGTGCCCCTGAGGTGCTGACTCACCCCTACTGTTCACTCTTGTTACATTTTTTTGGCACCAGCACATGTATTGTGACTTTTTTGTGTGTGTCTCCAAAGAACACATAGTCACATCAGAGAAGAACTTGGTCCGACGTCTTTCCCCTCAGTGCCTACTAATTTCGAAGTTCTTTTATAGCTGAAGGAAACAGCTCTACGCCCTCAGAGTTAAATTTAATTGCTGTATCATAAACTTTCAATGAAATTCTGCTTTCCTCTTTGGGAAATAAGGGAACTTTATGGTGCAAACCCTTCCAATTGATTAATGAAACTTTTGTAGTAAATTTGGATATAAAGAAACAAATTCTATTCAGAAAAACAGCCCACTGCATATAACAGCTATTTATAACAAGAAAATGCAGAGAAATAAATCACACACCCTCCCCTTAAAGAACTTAAGACATCAACAGCCATTGAAAAATTAAAACACAGTATAGTGTCAAAAGGAATATAGAACAGGTATTGTGAAGAAGATATAAAATGAGGCATTTAGGACTGTCACAAGAATATTGGCATAATTAATGAGATAATGTGTTTAAAAAACTTGAAGATACCTTGACTAAAATGAATGTTTCTATTGAATGGGGGCATGAATTAACATGCATTTATTAATGCATGTTCCAAATGCATTAATAAATGAATTAATGCATTTGGAACACTGGCTGGCACAAGGGCAGTTATTTTCAATGATCATTTCTCATCTTTATGAGTTATTTCAAAGCTCTTTCCAAATGGTCGCTGTATTGCCACCATTTCCCTTATAGAGAGAAGGGCCTGGTAATAGTCATTCCAATTACATAAAACATGTTACAGTGAAGGATTATGCTACCTAGAGCTATAGAGCTATCACAATTAAGAAAAGAAAAATTCTTAAGGCTTTATTATATGGTCACAAAAACTTAACTGAAGGAAAACTGCTTTGGTATCAAATAAAAATTCTGCACATACTGATGGGCTCTCATGAGTGAAGCAGGGCTTGGATGAGGCCCAGGACTGAAGCTGACCAAAGTGAGTAATAGGAGCGGAGTCTTCCAGAGGACCAAAATCAGACCTGCGGAGTGAAAACATAAACTGAGCATGTTAGTTATTGCTCTGTCAACAAAATAAAATAAACTGATTGCTTAATTGTTCGTTGTGTTGCTATGTTGGTGATAGGTAATGTAGGTGCAGCCACTCACTTTCAATTCATTTTTAACTACACGGCATAGGCAGGGTGTACTAGTGGGGAGAGTCCAGCTGTGTGACCTTGAACCAGTTATTACCAACACTGGCCATAAGTTCCAACGTCTAAAGCCGGAGTGTACCTCTGCAGTTTCCTTCCTGAACTAAATTGCCAGGGCTCTAGAGAGTTATATTATGAATATTATAGAAAAAATGGTTGACCACACATATGAAAGTTTCCTTTAAAAGGAATAGTTTAAAGTCTGTGTGTAACAAAGTGCAGACCATTGCTCAATGTTGATTTGTCAAAAGATTACAATTTAGTCCTTGAAATAAACGTTTCCCAAAATAACAGCATTTGGGAAACTTTGAGCTCTGTTTCAGTCCTTTCACAGGGACTAAGAGGTCTTTCATATTCTGAAGGCAGAATACTGAGTAATAGAAGAAACAAGAAGTCCTCAGTCCCCATCGCTCTGCCTGGGGACCCACTGCACTATTATTAGCATGGGATACAAAATAGATTTGGTAAACATTGGAAAAGTCTTGCCAAGCAGCATTTCAAAGACATATGGTCTTTTGTAAGTGCCATGTTCATTATAAACAAGCAAGATGTTCTAATTAAGAAGAAGTCTTTGTAAGACAACTTGTTCTATAACTTAGCACCGAGGTTCTAAAACAGACAGGCAAAACTTTGGGGGTTGGGTAACCCCTACTCCTTTTTTCCATCCAAACTCTTAAGATTGAAACAGAAAGCTGCCATCTCTACTTTGACCACTAGAGGGAGGGCAACTACGCGGAATTAGCTAAGGGAGCGGTTTCTCCAATCCACATAGTCACCCTGGCCTCCTCACCCTGGTCTTCACAAGAAATCAATTTATCACAAACACTGATTTTCTTTGGATTTTTGAAGGAGTATAAATGTAGGGGAATGTGTTTTATCAATGCATATCAGTCCCATCTTTTATGTTCAGTGGGGGTATAGTGTGGATATTTTTTTTATTTTTACAAACCTAAGCACAGAAATGAAGGAATAAATGGCCTTTTTTTTCTTCTAATCTGCCATGCCCTGTGCAGTGTGCCTGGATTTTCTACTATAAGATTATCTCTATTGAGTTAAAGAATTGAATCTTTATGACAATTTCATGGGATAACTTTTAAACTAGAAGAATTTGATAACTTTTTCAACCCTAAAATTCTATGATTCCTCCCTCCTCAACTGGAGTATTAACCTCTTGAGGGTAAATAACTATGACTTAGATATAACATCTGCTTTCAGAGCTGATTTCTTAGGAGATGCTCACTAGAAGTCATGATTGATAAGACTGGCTCATTTAGATCAGTGATTTTCAATCCATGTGCTGTGGCAGGCACACCGGTGTGCACAAGAATTTTGAAAACATGCACTACCTGACTAATCAGGGCACTGACTTTCTCCCCTTAGATTACCAAGTAGAAAAATGACAACAGCCAACACAACAATAGCCATCTGGTGTGAATTAATCAAAATTATACCTTTTTTTGTGGTCAGATCCACAAAAAATATATATTTTTGGTGTGCCACAGAATTTTAGTAATTAATTTATGTGTGTCATGAGATGAAAAAGGTTGAAAATCACTGGTTTAGATGTTTATTTACCATCTAGGAACACCAGAAAGAATAGAACATAGTTTCTCAAGGGATATAACTGTATTTACTCAATATTTTCTTAATCTGTTGAAACTCAGGAAAATAGTGATTAAAAAAATGGAAATAGTACTCCTTTTCTCCTCACTATAACCACCTCCCCCAACATACATACAAATATGTACCTATCATAGGCATACATATCCCACACAACAAATACAAATTCAGATTCTAAGGCAAACATTTTTACCAAACAACATTGTGTTAGGCAACAAGCAATCATAGAAAAAAAGTATTTCTTATCCTCATTTAGCAATAATGAGGAGTATAATAAATTTTTTAGAAAAGAACTATTTGTGACTCACCAGGGAGAGAGGTATTTATAGATCTCTTATAATATCATGTAATTATAATCATAAAAGGAGAGACTTAGACAGTTTAGAGATGATAGTGATATTAAAAATCCCCCTTCCTCTGCTTGTTCTTTTTCTTCTTTTTTTCTTTAAACAAAGGAAGAATTGATGCTGAGGAATCACACAGGTGGTTATTGGTGAGCTGGGATGAGAACTCAGGTCTCCTGGCTCTGAGTCCATTGAGCTACCTCTCATAGTAGAAATATCAGTGCAAACTGTCCCTAGCTTTTAAAAACTGATTTTTTCTATCAGATTTTAAAGACAAACTATGTAAAGACTTAGAATCTGGAAAGGAAGCTCTGTTGGAAAATATTCCTAAATAAAAATGAACTAGGACTTAAAAAGTAAGCTTTCCATAAACAGCACAATTCTGATAGGAAACAAAAATGCCTAAAAATAAACTATGGAATAAGAAGACTTTGTTGTTATTAGTTTAGAGCCATTAATAACAAAGATATAGACATTAACTAAATACATGGTTTATATCCTGCTTTTGATTGAGTCACAGGAAGAACTATGAATGAGGACAATAGGGATAGAGCTGAGGCTGCTTTGTGTTTAATTTGACACTGCCCCTTTAATAAAGAGAATGCAATGATATTAAAACTTACCATAATTATCTTAATACTAATAATGGAGTTGTTTGGTGAGACTATAAATTCAATTAATTCTAATGCTGGTTCCAGTAAGCTCTTTATGAGTCTAAAGGGATTGTTAACACAGCAAAGTTTGAAAGATTAAATCACAATGACAATTTCTTGAAAGATTTTTGAAGCTTTGAGCAGGTTTGCTTCCATGAAAATAATCATCTATTAACCTAACATAGTAGAAGGAGCAAGTTGGGAAGAGAGGGAGCAAAAGGATATAAAAGGTAGGGAGTGGACTGCCATGCTTCATTCTTATTTATTCGCCAAGTGAAAGTCAATGCCAATGTCAAATTTTGTTTCTTCACACCCCCCGCCTCCAAGCTGATACCAAAAGGCTAAGTTCTATTAGGATCCTTTTTGTAAGACCAGGATATTTGGCAAGACTGAAAAAGGCTAGGGCCTCTTTTGATTCCCCGTGTGCAACCGTAGATACAGTGACTCAGTCAGTCTTGACACCTAGGTCCCAAGATTGGGCAAGTGTATTGAAGTAGCACACACGGTGCTGGTGGCAGCAGTGAGAGGTCATTCCATAATCTGGCACTAGAGAAAATAGTGAAAATAATTACTTGAGAAGGCCCTCCAAAAAAGGTAGTAGCAAAGTCTCTACTGGTTTATTAATTGATTAAATTAGGTGTAAATATTACAGGTATGATGGACAGAATAGTCTCACTTAGGAATCAATACACACTTCAAGCCATGGATGGCTAAAGGCAAGTCTCATCCTCAGCCTGAGTCTTTTCTTGTTTATTTATTTTTTTTATTGATTTCAGAGAGAGGAAGAGACAGGGAGAGAAACATTAATAATTAGTGGCCTGGTGCACAGATTTGTGCACATTGAAAGGAAATTAATTAGAGGGTGGCCAGCAGGACAGGACTGGGAGAGATGGGCTGGACATGCCCTGGAGCCAACCTCCAGTGGTCCCTCCCCTGCTGGCCTCACCTGGGGCATCAGCATGGCTCGAAGGACATCTGGGGAGTGAGCTGGGTCCCTCTAGCAAGTGGGTCCCTTGGCCTGGCCTGCAGGGATCTGGCCGAAACTGGCTCTCTGACATCCTCTGAGGGGTCCCCGAGTGTGGGAGTTGCTGTCACTGGGCAGCTCCTGTGTTGAGTGTCTGCCTCTGGTGGTAAGTGTGCATCATACCTACCAGCCAGTCAGCAGTCGCTTAGCCTTTTATATATATAGATGGGAGAGAATCGTTGAATTGCTGCTTCCTGCATTCCCCCTACTAAGGATCGAGCCGACAACCCAGCATGTGCCCTTACTGGGAATCAAACCCTAACCTCCTGGTTCATGGGATGACAATCATCCACTGAGTCACACTGGCTGGGCTAGCCTGCGTCTTTATACCTAAAAAAATATTCTAGGTGTTTATACCTAAGTTGAATTATTTGCTTCTTCTATTTCACAAGAAACTATAGGACCAACATTTTCCTAATGTTATATTATATGGTAAAAGGGTTGTGTGATCCTTGCTATATAAAAAAAATGCCATCTATAGCTCATATTGTCACATTTCTTGTTTGCACCATTGTGTAAACCTAGGATATCACATCATCCTAGGTTGTGATAGGTTCTCTCTTGTATGGATCTGAGCTATTTCTTCAACCACCTGGTACCAAGGACAGGTCTCCTATATGCCTTCACCCTGGCTGATTGATTAGGTAGTGATGTGGTAACTGGCAAGTCTCTCTTTTCTGGAGTGTGAACTTCCCAGGCTTCACCACCAATACACCAATTTGCCACATGTTAATTAGCCTAGGCTTAGAGCCAGGTGAAGCCTATGACATCTTTCTTCCCGGGTGACCTCTTGTCTGCTCTGCTGACTTCCCTTGACTGGTCTGTTTTATTTGTGGATGCCTGTGGGCTGCTCACTCAGCATACTGGAAAGGGCTGGTCATTTCCTCCCCTAGTAAGGGAGGAGATAGCAGAGCCTGCAGGCAAAGAGCTATTAGAATGACCATTTCTTAAATACAATCAAGCCCTTTCTTTATGGTCTTTTCCTGTTTCTCTGCTTCCCCCAGACTCCTTTGCACATCTATCTGGGATGAAAGTGGTGCCTTAGGCATTTCAAAGAGCATCTGAAGGAAAGGCTGGGGGCCTTTGAAAATCCTGTTACTCCACCCTGTACTCTGCCCAGGACTCATGGGTTCACAGACCTCACTGATGTTGCTGTATTTCTCTTCCTTTAAGTTTGGCTTGCTTTCTGGAGTGAGTCAAGGAGCTGGATGGGTTGGCTTGAGGGAATAGAGAGTAGGGCATATATTTATATTGTTCTTATTTTGGGTCATAGGGAAGGGAATGAGGTTTAAAATACCCATTATTCCTGGTAACATAGAAATATTACATTCTGGTAAGTTTGACTAACAGTGAGATGGGAAAATGGAAGTGGTGGTAGTAAGAAAATAGACTTGTTGGGTCTTGAGCAGTGCAGTTAGATCCGCGTGGTCTTCCAGGGGTTTCTTCTGTCTTCCCTCAGCGTAATCAGATCTTATCACTGCATTTCTTTTCTGGCTCTTGGAATAAGGAAACAGAGAGGGACAATTTCTCACGTTGCCAGGTGAGTCTCTGTTTTTCATCAGAAGACAGATGTAGGAACATTTTGGCCATCTCCTGGAGATCCTAAAAAGAGAAAAGAGCATTAATAATAAGAACTAAGAAGGGGAAGCAACTCTGGGATCTCTAGAGTACGCCCTCCTGCAGGAAGGTGTCCCATGGACAATGTCATCAACAAGGCCATCTTCTCCAGATCCTGAATATGACGGGTTCTGGAGTTAAAACAACCCCAGGATCATGATTGTTGGGAGAAATGTGGACACTGAAAATGTCCAGTAGGCCAGAGAACCTATGGTATTATGTGAGCAATAAAGTCAAGAGGTAGAGCATTTAAACAAAAACTGCTCAGCTGATTTCTGAAACTCACTCTCAGCAAAAGGGTTACTGAGAATGACCCAACACTTTCCCTTCTGGTTTTGAGCTGAGGCTGCTCCCAATGAGCCAAGCAAATACATAACCTTTGGGTTATTTGGGTCAGAAGAGAAGTTGTCCACTGACCGAGTGATTCCAGTGGCTGGGGACAGGATAGAAGCTGGGAGAGAGGAAGAATGCTGAGGCAGAAGGGATGCCAAGGAGATGTTGCTGGCGATGGAGCAGCTGGCATTCTGTTCTCACTGAGATTGGCTGGCCCAGGAGGATTCTAATTACTGCACAACTGCTGCCTCCATAATCACTGTGACAGGAGTGCTATGGGCGGAAGATGTGAGATGGAGCTGGTTGATGCTGAAGAGGATATTGGAATCACTGTTTTTTGCCCCGGCTGCAAACAGGAGGCTGTTACCAGCTGCCTGCTAAGGTTGAACCAGCTGCCACCAACCAAAGGGCCAGCCCCTCCTGCTTCATCTCCAGGGGCGCACCAGCCCCAGCCTGATGGTCTCTGTTTGGGCCCTCTGGCCAGAGTGAGTGGGCAGGCTTCCAGGTAGGCCTTTAGGACAGTTCTTTCTCCGGGAAGCCAGAGGGAGAATTTAAAAATATGGTGAGGGGCGTAAAGGGAGCTGGGCTGGGAAATGAACCTAGATTGAGAAACAATGAAATAAGAGATCTCTATGGAATTATCTCCAAATCAAAGTAAAGGACTATGAAATTTATCATTTTGAGATATTGGTTAGTTGGTCTGGTTTGTTTAAAGTAATCAATAAAAATAAAGTGAATTTCCCCTTCTTCAGTCCTTATACTTCCTTCATGTGAGAGATTCCCCCCTGCCCCCGCCCCCTTTGGATAAATTCCCAGGTTTAGAAATGAATAGTCTCTCAGATGGTAACACTCATAGTACTCTGTGGCCAAATTTCCAATGAAGTGTGAGAACTAGCTGGGAGCTTTAGTAGGTTTGTAGGAAAATCCAGAAATAAACCAGGGGTGCTAGACCCAGGGGAAATGGGCATGTGGGCGGGTGAGGAGGGGGGCAGCTATGGAGAAGGATGAGTGCCCTGCTTTGATTTGCCTGTTTTTTGCCTGAGTCTCAGGAAAATACCAAGACTGGTCATTTCTAGGGACTTCTGATAAGATGCTGGTCGTCTTTTGTAGGGTTTTCTGGCTTCTGGTACCAAGGAAAGTTTTAGAAGCGGAAAGCATACAATAGATTTGTTGGCTGATTCTGTGCGCCTCAGAAGACAGGTGATTGGTTACAACACAGTGCTTAGCCCTGGACATCCCACTTGCCATGTGAATGCTTAGAGTGGGCTCACTGGAAGAGAAATCTGTGGAGTCCCAGAATTTAATGGCCTTTTATTTCACTTTATTTATTTTATTCCCCTTTATTCAGCACAGCGTTAGTTTTATTGGCCCTGACTGTAATGCATCACACAATTATATCACTCCAAAGTATGCTGTACCTTCGGTTCCCATGTGTGAAGCCAGTTGCTCTCACACAGTATTTTAAGGATTTGTCTCTGGATTATGTCTCTTTTCAGTTGCTTCACATGATAGTAGGACAATCTACTAAGAGTAGTGAAGTGAGGAGGCTGGGATATTCGCATCCTAGTTTTATTTTTGTACAAAAAAGCAGTGCAAACTAAACCTGGCTTTGGGGCCACAAACGTTAGTTCCCTAGGCTTTGTTTCCCCCTCCAAATCCCTTTAGCTTGATGTATGAGTCTGAATGTGATGCTAATAACTACTCCCCTTGAAAAGCGTCTTTTCACATGTTGTCATGAAAGATTGCAATTTCATCATGAACTCTTAGTTGAACCTTTTACTGAGAGCATTTGAAGGGAAATATGACTTGAGTTTCCGCAGTTCTGGGAGTATTGTAGGTCCCAGTCTTCGACGTTGCCAGTAGCGGTAAGAAAGGATTTGAGATTTTGACAAGGAGATGAAATTGGGATTAGATAAGGGTAGAATTACCATTTTTGGATATTGTCACCACCATAACATTTTCTATATATTTAAGCTTGAAAAGTCTATATATTATAAAAGAATAATTATAATGATGCTATGCTTAGATAAATCACATATCTGATAAGGACTTAATATCCATAACATATAGAGAACTCCTAAAACTCAACAACAATCAACCAGACAACCCAATTCAAAAATAGATGAAAGACTTGAGTAGATATTTCTCCAAGAAATTATACAAATGGTCAATAGCACTTGAGAAAATGCTCAACATCACTAATCACAGGGAAATGCAAAATCAAAACTACAGTGAGATGCTTCCTCACACCCATTATGATGGCACTAGCAACAACAACAAAAGTAGCAAGTGCTGGAACAGATCAGAGAACCCAGAAACCAACCCAATCCATTATGCTCAGTTAATATTTGACAAAGGAGGCAAGAGCATACCATGGTCTTGACAGTCTCTTCAATAAATGGTGTTGGGAAAATTGGTCAGATATATGCAAAAAAATGAAACTAGACCACCAACTTACACCAAACACAAAAATAAACTCAAAATGGATAAAGGACTTAAATGTAAGACAGGAAACCATAAGAATCTTAGAAGAATCCACAGGCAGAAAAATATTAGACATATGTCATAGCCATATCTTTACCGATACAGCTCCTAGGACAATGGAAACTAAGGAGAAAATAAACAAATGGGACTACATCAAAATAAAAACCTTTCACACAGCAAAAGAAACTATCAACAAAACAATAAGAAAGCCCAATGCATGGGAGAACATATTTGCCAATGTTATATACGAGAAGGGCCTAATCTCCAAATTTTATAGGGAACTTATGCATCTTAACAAAAAGAAGATAAACAATCCAATCACTTTTTGAAAGAGGCCATACAGAAGGCCAAGACACATATGAAAACATGCTGAAAGTCACTAATCATCCGAGAGATGCAACTCAAAACAACAATGAGGTACCATCTCACACTTGTCAGAATGGCTATCATCAACAAATCAACAAACATCAAGTGCTGGTGAAGATGTGGAGAAAAAGGAACCCTCTTGCACTGCTGGTGGGAATACAGAATGGTGCAGCCACTGTGGAAAACAGTATGAAATTTCCTCAAAAAATTAAAAATGGAACTCCCATTTCACCCAGTAATCCCATTTCTAGGAATATATCCCAAGAAACCAGAAACACCAGTCAGAAAGGACATATGCACCCCTATGTTCATAGCAGCACAATTTACAATAGCTAAGATTTGGAAACAGCCTAAGTGCCCATCAGCAGATGAGTGGATTAAAAAACAGTGGTACATCTACACAATGGAATACTATGCTGCTGAAAAAAGAAAGAACTCTTATCTTTTGCAACAGCATTATGCTAAGCAAAATAAGCCTGTCAGAGAAAGATAAATATCACATGATCTCACTCATTTGTGGAATATAATGAACATCATAAACTGATGAACAAAAATAGATACAGAGATAGAGAAGCATCGAACAGACTGTCAAATTTCATTGGGATGGCAGTGAGTAAGAGATCAACAAAAGTACTTGTATGCATGCATATAAACATAACCAATGAACACAGACATGGGGGGGGGTGGTAAGGGCATGTGACGGGGGTGTGGGTGGTTGGGTGGAGGTCAATGGGGGAAAAAGGAGACATATGTGATACTATATGTAATACTTTAAACAATAAAAAAATATAGCAAGTGCTCACTAGGATATGGTGAAGTTAAAAACTTTGTACAATATTGGTGGGGATGTGAATGGGTATACCCGCTATGGAAAACAGGGCTACCATATGATCCAGCAGTTCCACTTCTGAATATATATCCCTAAAATGGAAAGTAGGGTCTCTAAAAGATATTTGTACACCCATGTTCATAGTAGCAGTATTCACAATAGCTAAAAGGTTGAAGCAACCCAGAGTCCATTGACAGATGAGTGGGTAAACAAAATATGGTATATACAGTGTAATGTTATTCAGCCTTAAAAAGAAAATTTTGACATGTATTACAACGTGGATGAACCTTGAGGACATTATGCTAAATGAAATAAGCTAGTCACTAAAAGACAAATACTGTATGATCCCACTTACATAAGGTATTTAGAGTAGTTAAAATCATAGAGACAGAGAGTAGAATGGTTGTTGCCAGGGGTTGGAGTGGGGAGGGAAAAATAGGAAGTTATTATTTAATGGGTAGCAGTGGTTCTCAACCTTCCCAATGCTGTGACCCTTTAATACAGTTCCTCATGTTGTGGTGACCCCCAACCATAAAATTATTTTCGTTGCTACTTCATAACTGTAATTTTGCTACTGTTATGAATCATAATTAAATATCTGATATGCAGGATGTATTTTCAGGGGTTGTGACCCACAGGTTGAGAATCGCTGGTAGAGTTTCAGTTTTACAAGATGGAAAAGGTTATGGAGATGGATGGTGGTGATGGTTGCACAACATTATGAATGCATTTGATATCACTGAAAAGTACACGTACAAGTGGTTAAGACGGTAAATTTTATGTTATGCATATTTTACCACAATAAAAAAATTGAAAAAAACATGTGATTACTTACTGCGTTGTCCTCTGTACTCTAATTGACTTTGTACACACATTTTAATATGCATACACACATTTTATCATAGTTTATCAAACAGTTCATTTAACATGGTGTTAACTTAGTATTTATAAAATCCTAAGTGCTGGATGATACCTGAAGTTATGTAAATTAGTTTTATATAAGTGGATTAACATACAGACATTACTAATTATGATTACAAATGGGAAAATGCTCAGTATATAATATTGAGTACCAAGGTTAGAACACAAAACTATGTACTATGGTGACCTCATATCTGTAAATATATGCAGAGAAAGTAAACTTATCCTATCTAATAAAGAGGGAATATACTAATTGACTGCAATGCCCTCACAACATGGCAGCACCCACAGCCAATAAAGAGGGAATTGTTAATTGACTGCCATGCCCTCAAAGATGGTGGTGCCCACAGCCACAAGATGGCAGTGTCAAGTCCCCTCAACCCCGCTAGGGCAGCAGCTGTGCGGTATGTCCAGGCCTGCCCCCATGCGGGTCCGGCCACTCCGTGCACCTGCCTCAGCCCCCCAGCCACCCAGAACTGGCTCAAGGCACAGGCAAGTCTCAGATGTCAGCTGCCAAGCTGCCCAGGGCTGCCTGAGGCTCAGGTAACCAGGGCCGGCTGAGGCTTGCGCTGCCGGCAGTGGCAGCAGCAGAGGTGTGATGGGGGCATCGCCTTCCCCTGATTGCCAGGTAGCCTCCCACCCCTGAGGACTCCTGGACTGTGAGAGGGGCAGGCTGGGCTGAGGGACGCCCCCCCATCCAGTGCATGAGTTTTCATGCACTGGGCCTCTAGTAAGACATATAACAAAATGTACACAGTGGTTATCTGTTGGTAGTAAGTTTGCAGATAACTTTTCATTTCTGTAAAACACTCTGCAACAAACATATACTATTTTTATAATTAAGAAACAAAGAAAACTTTATTGTTGAAAGTATTACATATGTCCCCCTTTTTCTCCATTGACCCCTTCTAGTCCTCCCCCACCCCCTAGAAAAATTTTTATATAATAAAAAATAGTCATTAAATTTGTATTTTATATTTAGATAACACCGGCTATGTGTCTCTTTTACACCCAATCAAAGAGGTGACTGAATATTCCTGAATAAAGTTTGGGAATCAGGATCCTGATCAGAAATATACCAATATTATAAAATAGTTTCTAAAGGTAATTCTGATCTGTTTTAACAATATTTTGACTTCCAGTACCTTTTTGGAGGTACATACTCTGCCATGAATTGGAGGCCTGACAGCTGGGGCAATACAGCTTAACAGATGAGGTTTGTAAGCCTGTCTTCAGTTCATATTGGTAGCCTGTCTTACAGAGATGTAAATACCACAGCTGGTGAAGTGGCACCATGAATGAGCATTGGGAAGTGTGTTGGGGGATAAGAAGGAAGAGTCACTAGAATTGTCATGGGCTATGACTGCAGGTAAAGGCAGGTAAATAATGCTCCTTTCTTCATCCTTTGAGGTGGTAGATAATATTAGCTGGATCATATGTGTAGATGAGAAAAACTCTTGCTTTTGCTTTAATAGCTTCCCACATATTTTTTTTTATGGGAAGGTCCCATTTTTTTTTTTTGGCTTGATATGTCAGTTGACCATTTTGGTTGGAAAAAGAGAGCTCTCATGCCCACATGGTATAAGGGAGGGAAGTCTTAGCTGAATGAAAATTGAAGAGAACATTTGGAATATAGGGACAAGTGAAGTAGAGAGGAGAAGGAGCAGGAGATTAAGTGTGTGTGTGTGTGTGTGTGTGTGTGTGTGTGTGTGTGTATAGTCATGGAGAGAGAGTCTTAATGGAAAGCAAGAAAAATTCTTGATGGTGGTGGCTACAGAAATTCTCTTTACTGCTGATCTGGGCTACATGGTATATAACCATCCCACCTCCTAAACAGACATCACCTTGAATTTTCAGTAAAGAATTTACTACATGCCATTGCCACGTGTGAGTAGTCCTTTTGAAAAATCAGGAAGAAAGGGTTACGTACCATGAATGGGTTGACATAAGAAGGAGAGAAGGAAATGACCACAAGAAGAGAATTGGAAGCAAAGATGTCAAGGTAGGTAAAACATGTCTCCCAAGAATCCCCAGAAACACTGAGAGGCATGCTGGGTGCCCCACTGCAGTCAGAATGAGATTTGAAATCAGAATCTCAAAGGCAGCATCACGCCAGCAAACGTCTGTGTTATAGTTGCACTTTTACAGAGGCAGATATGTGATAGTCCACACTTCAGGTTAATTGATTTTTGGCTAACCAAATGCCCAGCTCTGGAAAAAGCTCCATCCAAAGTTTGTTTGTTTTTATCAGTTCACAGGTTTAGTCTTTCCCTGCTTGTTCTAAGTAATATAGTTTGTAGCTGAGATGTGCAATTGTCAATTATCTGTTCTGCCCATATTTTACAAATATAGGCAAGGGAAGAAAACCATAAAGACATTTAATCAGTTACAAGAATGGGGTTTATTTCTCCCTATTGGGTCATGTTTTCCAAGAAGTCTTCAGAGAGTTTAAGCTGATTAATATTTTTCATGTCAAAACCACATAATCACAATTCATCCCATTAGTATGCTCATAGCCTTACAGCACAGGACAGAGCAATCAATTTATCACTAAAATTTCATTTGTTTATTACCCAAACAAATAAAAGAGCAGGATTGGAAATTATGTCAATGCTGTTAGTAGTGATTTTTGGGCTCTTAAGTTCCCTTAATAATTGAAGTGTTGGATTCAGGATGGCTCTACTTGTGAGAGCCAAATCTCTGAGTATTAAAATGGAGCTCATCCTGACTATCATCTATTAATCAAGGCATTTAAAAGTGAGGCTGAGAGGTATCAGTTTGGACAGTTTAGTTTCTTATTCATAAGTTTAGAGGGCTTTCTTTTCTAGATGTCCTTTCCTCTTCCCACTCTGTTTTTATAGATGATCTCATTTTGTTGGGACCAACAAGGAAAAATGAGTATTCAGGGATTATCTGTGCTTAAAAGCACACATTTATAGAAGGGTAGTTTCAGGTTGAAATATTATTAGACAAACCAAATATGGCATATGGAAAAGCAGTAGAAAGTAGAAGATTTAGCTCTTATTTTGTATTTTACTTCTTGCAAGCTCTGGGATGTTGGGCAAGTCACTTAGCTTTTCAACTCCTTATTCTCCAGGCTGGGTGGGGATAGTAATGTATTTTCTACCTGAAGACACAGGGTTGAAATAGATGATCATCTGCCTGCCCTAGCTATATAGTACTTTCCATCTATAGCATGTTTTTCTTCATAGAAATTATCCCCACCTGGTATTTTACAATATATATTTATCTTTTTATTTTCTGTTAATCCAAATAGAAGGTAAGTTCCATGAAAACAGGGTTCTGTCTGTGTTATTGCCAGTACTAGGGTAGTGGCTGGCACACAGTGTATGATCAATAAATATTGTTGAAGATGTGAATCCTAGCTGCATGCCTTGGGATTATAAAACAGAATCTGATGCAGTATGGGGGTTAAGCTCCCTTGTAAAGACGCCAGGGCTCAAATCTCACCACATTCTGGCTGTATGACCTTGGGTAAGTTAATTAGCTGCTTAGGGCTTCCATTTTACCTTTGTCGTGGGTAAAATGGGCCTAATAATAGTACCTGACTGAGTTGTTATGAGAGTAAATAAAATAATTCATGTAACATAATCAGCAAGGGTCTCAATTCATTGTCAATTGTCGCTATGAGTTCCTAGATTCATAAAGCCTGGACTCAGCTTTCCAAGCCAGAATGAAAAAGTTAGATGATGCCATAATAAGGACCCACTATGACAAGGTTTGTTGTTGTCTCCTAACAAATTTGATCTTCTGGTAGCCCCAGTTTTGAGCTGTAGTGATGTTCCCACTTTTGAGGAGGGAGGAATGCAGGCTGAATGAAGACTCCTTCACAGGAAGACCTCTTGTGACTGTCTTGTTGTCTAGTGCGTGGTTAAGTGACAGGACAGTGGTGATCCAGGCTGAGTTGTTGCTGAATTACGCTCGAGCCCATGGATTCTGAGGAGCCCAGGTGGATCACTATTCAGATAGAAATGAGGGTGGTGGTATTGCTGGTGCCACAGGCTAAGTGGGGAAGAGGACAAAGTCAGGAGGCTCTGAGCCTGTGTGGGACTTCTCCGGATGGAGTTGTGCCTCTGCTCAGACCCAAGCCTGTTCCCCTGCCGCCTTAGATCCATCCAAACCCTGATTGCAGGAGACAAGGGATGAGGAATAGGGAAGGAAGCTAGCGTTTACTTAGCAACCCCTGTTTATCAGGCACTGTTAATAATTTTAAAAGGCATCATGTCCATAATAACCTTTGGAATACAATGCATTTTGCTTATTTAATAGCTAAGGACCTGAGGATGTAGAAGGTAAAATAACTCACTCAGGGTCCACAGCAAGTAAAGGATGGTTCAGAAGTTTGAATGCAAAGCCATTTGTCTCCAGAGACTGTGTATTTCAGCACAGGAGTCTGATCTCCTGAGAAAGGGTCAGGGCCCGGTGGCTCAGCACTTGGATCTAAGAAACCCATGTGGAGCACAACAGCAAAATGCAGCACTGAGCCAACTGCCTTCTCAGGTGACTACTGCATGTTTCCATCCAGCTCAGCATCCAAACTGGACAGACCTAAAGTAGAAATACAGTCTGCTGGAGAAGCAGACTTTTGGGAACCAGAGAAAGCTTTCCTGCCCCATCCTGGCCCTCCACTCCTCAAGACTGTGCTGATTTAGGAGTTCCTCCTACACAGTCCCACAAACCACTTGTGAGTGTACCTTGCTCTGTCCCTGAGACATTGCTTTCTATTTATCTTCTTTTGCATCTGCCTTCTACTCTAGTATGTCATCTCCTTGAGTGCAGGAAGAGTAGTTTAGTCATCATCTCGTCCTTAATATCTAATACACTGCCTGGTGTTCATGGCTGCTAAAGAGTGGAGTGAGGGGACTGGATGAGAGTAATAGCTGGAGTTGGTCTTGAAAGTATCAGCAGCTCCTGCCTTATTTCCTCTTATGATGACTCTGCTTTAATACCCTTTGTTCCACGACTGTCTCTCTTCCTGCCCTGTACCCTTCTTTCCTGTAGACAGAAATATACTTGGCAACAGAAGTTCTAGAAGCAAGGTCACTTATTTCTTGATAGAGGGTATGGGAATAAGGACATAGAGGCAGTGGACTCAGGGCAGTTCTGGATCACAGTTAGTCTGCTCTAGGAATGGCCAAGAGGTTACGCATAGATTACAAATGATTTGCCAGAATTGGAAGACATCATAGAAGTTGCTTGAGAAATGCAGGGTATGTACTAGTATGTAAGAGGCCAATTATCCATGGGAAGGAAACAGACAGCATGGAGGTTACTCCTTATGGCATTCTATTCAGTTAAGCATCATATTTAAATTCACTGCCATCAGTTTTTATGTATATAATATAAGCTCTTCCCCTGAAGCTTAGGGGTAGCATGGACTCTGGATCCAGTCTGCATTTAAACCTGGTTCCACCATTTCCTGGTTGAGCAGAACCATTGGTAAATTTGCATAAACTCTGTACATCAGTTTTCTCATCTGTAAAATGACAATACTGGGAGGATTAAATGCATTAGTACATGCAATATACTTAGAACCATGCCTACCACTTAGGGAACATCAGTGAGTGCTATCATTATTATGACTAGAGGCCCAGTGCACAAAATCCTGCAAGACCCAGACCTGCCCTGCGAGAGCCATGAGCCACGAGCTGCGGGACCCCAGACCCACCCTGTGTGAGCTGTGAGCCCCCAGACCCGCCCTGCGAGAGCTATTGGCCCCGCCTCACCACGTGAGCCGCAACTCAGGGCTCTTCTGGATCACAGTTAGTCTGCTCTAGGAATGGCCAAGAGGTTACACATAGATTACAAGTGATTTGCTCCTGGTGACCAGTTGTTTGGTCGTTCTGCATTAGGGCGTGATGGCTACAGGCCTTTTATAATATAGATTATTATTGTAATGGGATCCTCAAAACTGTACAGCAGCATTGTAATGAAGATTTCAAAACTTTGAGGATTTGCCTGTTAAATTAGATACACTGAAGCCCATGAGACACATCAGTTTCCAGTACTAAAGAACTAAAAACAAAAAATGACTAATAAATAACATGGTGTGTGGGACTCCTCCAGATTTAGAATTGAAAGTCTACTACTAGAGCAGCATGACCTTGGAAAAGCCCCTGCAGTCTCAGTTTTCTTTTTAAAAATATATTTTTATTGATTTCAGAGAGGAAGGGAGAGGGAGAGAGAGATAGAAACATCAATGATGAGAGAGAATCCTTGATAGGCTGCCTCCTGCACTGGGAATTGAGCCCACAACCAGGGCAAGTGCCCTAACCAGGAATTGAACCATGACCTCCTGGTTCATAGGTCAATGCTCAAACACTGAGCCATGCTGGCTGGGCTCAGTTTTCTTTTTTAAAATGAAAGCATTGAATTAGATCAAGGATGGTGAATAAGTACAAGCAAAGGGCTAACCCATCATCCTGTGACCAAGGAAGGCATGGATAATAGAGATCAGTACACTTTCCCGGGGCTCAGAATTTGTCTCAACACTGCTGGCCAGGAAGTCATTACCAGTTGATTGGTGTTGATAAATGAAATAAAACCTATATCCCACTTGTATCATAGACTCCCAAAGGCCCTTCCAGCTCTACTCAGAAGTGAGTAAACATGCTAGAAGGTGATCTTTATAGATTTAATATTGCTGGCATTGGAAACGTTCCAGGAGGCCAAAGGATTGGGGAAAATAGAAGAGCTTTCTTCACAGTCAGGATAAAACAGTTCTCTTACTGCTTACCATAATCCTCATGTTTGAAAAAGAACTTTGAGAGGCAAAAGAAGACCCAAGGAAGGAGGAAGTCTGGGTGTTCGAAATTCCTTCACCTAGCTACTGCACCAAATTGCTTTTTGGGAAGCTCTAATATACCTCCTCGGTGGGGTGTAGGCATTTTGTCCTTGTAACCCTGAAGATATTGGCATGTACTAATGGTAGATTTGGGGGCATTTGAACAGGAGGGTTTCCCAACCACAGGTCTGATGTCTGATCTATAAATTGAAAGTGAATCTATGCAGGGGAGTAATCAGAGGTCAGTAACTTTTTCTGGCTTCTGTACATGCCTGCAGATTTTTAAAAAATATATTTTTATTGACTTTAGAGAGAAAGGGAGGAGAAGAGATAGAAACACCAATGATGAGAGAGAATCATCAATCAGCTGCCGCCTGCACATCCCACAGTGAGGATGGAGCCCAAAACCCAGGCAAGTGCCCTGACTGGGAAACAGACTGTGATCTCCTGGCTCATAGGTTGATGCTCTTTAGATGTTTTAATCAGACTTTTTTTTTTTTTACTAGAAACTGATCATCTTGTTAAGCCTGGCTTTGTTGTCCTTTATTTAGTTTGGAATTCAAGCCTATTTGTAGGAATATATTCAGAAAAGTGGTGATGTGGGTGACATTAAGAGAATGTCATACATTTTGAGGGCTTTGGTTCCAAGTTCCCTTCTACCCCTCATGTCACTGGGAGTTATTTTTACTCTGGAATTGGACAGCCCTGGAGGACTCACTTCTGTTTGTGTTTGTTTTATGTAACAGTTTTTGTTTATGTGAGATTGGTAGATAGCAACACCTGAGAAATTAAGCATTATAGAACCAGAGAAAGTCACTGTTTCGACAGCATCAGGGAGGAGAAATTTGAACATCCAGACTACTTTCACACTGAATCTTATTTTAATCACTTGAAATTTTCTTCCAGTGTCTAAATAGCAAGATTGCTACATACATGAAAAACAGACTGACTTTGCTTACCCTTAACAGGCTAAAGCATCAATTTCAGCTCTCCACCCATCTGGAGAGAAATGCTTTGTAAGGAATATACTTGGCAACAGAGTATGGGGTAGCTAGCATTTTCTACAGTTCCACATTCATCAAGAACCATTACGCACCCTGGCCAGAGTGGTTCCGTTGGCTGAGCATTGACGCATGCACTAAAAGGTCACTGGTTGGATTCCCAGTCATGGCACATGCCCAGGTTGGGGGTTTGGTCACTGTTTGGGTCAACTGATTGATATTTCTCTCTCACATCAATGTTTCTCTCTCTCCCTCGCTCTTCCTCTCTCTCTAAAATCAATAAAAACATATTAAAAAAAAAAGAACCAGTAGAAAGTTCTTAACTCCTCCCTGTGAGACCAGTGAGTGGAAAACCTTTTTTACTTTTTTTTTAAGTAGCTTCAATTGACTACAAAAACAGGTCCTCATGCTTGTATTATTTATGCCATTTATGATTGCACATATTTGGGGTGTGTGTGGCAATTTTGTAAAAACCAACTTTCCCAATGCTAACCTGGAAAGCCAAAAAACCCCTTTTCTGGGAAGTGCTTGTACTGCTGGACTGCTGGAGCAGTTTTGGGTTTTCCTGAAGTTAGGTGTTTCTTTTTTATTTATAATTATCATTTTCAATTGAAAAAAGGAAAGTCTTGCCTTGGCCTTATGGTTCAGTTGGTTGGAGCTGTTGTCCCCTGCATAATCCATGGACACAGACAATAGGGTAGTGAAGGCCTGGGGTGGGGGGCAGGCTATAAGAGGTTAATGGGAGACAAAAGGGGACATATGTAATACTTTCAACAATAAATATATATTTTTAAAAGGTTGCCAGTTCAATTCCCGGTCAGGCACATACCCAGGTTGTGTTTTAATCCTGGGTCAGGACTTGTACGGGAAGCAACTGATTGATCGATGTTTCTCTCTCACATTGATGTCTCTCTCTCTCCTTCTCACTTCCTTTCTCTCTAGAATCAATAAAATAAGGATTAAAATAAAGGGAAGTCTTATGCTTTGTGGTCTATGAGACAGTAGGTAAAACTAGAGCCACAAATGGCAGCAGGAGAAATAGATAAACTAGACCAGCTCTTGGGTGATAGGGATGATAGAGTTAGGAAAGTGAAGTGTGCCTCGGGTTTCCTAGTTCTACCAATTTTGTAAGCAATTCCCCACCCCTCATGGGTTAGTGTCTTTGTATGTCCCTATCATTACATTTGTCAAAACTTTGCTTAAGAAGAGCAAAGGAGCCTGATCGACTCACTAGCTCTCAGGACCAGTGACTGGTTAGTCTCACGGTGCCTCCTGGGTAGCAGCCTGAAATCACTCTGTGAGGAGCAGAGTGGCCAGCACCAACATGACAGAGACAGCTGGCATTTTCTGAGCACTGACTATGCATTAGGTGCTGTGCTAGGCACACTGTGCACTTCCCCATTTAGTCCCACAACACCTTGGCGCATTTGGTATCACTATCATTCCCATTGCACAGGCGGGGCATTGGAGGCTTAGGCTAATTAGATAACACGTTGCCTGGCCCATGCAGCCAATACCTGCTGGAGCTGGGATTTAACGCTTTGTGCCATGCTCTTAGCCAATTAACTATCAACAGGATTCCAGCATTTTTCTGAGGACAACATTTGAAGGCTGTTTGATGACAGTGAAATATTGTAATTGACAAGAGATATGGAGATGGCTAAATGTTTCCTTTGTTCAGCCTATAAGTGACTTAAAATCTATTTGCTTGGCCCTCTGCTTCCTCTTCCATTTGATTATGTTTATGTCCTGAACCCAATGGGTTCTCCTTGAAAGTGTGATAAGAAATCTGAGGAGGAAACATCCCTGGGGAAGAAAGGAACCATGGCAGGTAGACAACAAGGGTGGAGATGGAAAAACAGAGAGATAGCCCTAAAGTCTAACTGCTAGTGTTGCACTCCAGGGAAACTTTAATACCACGCATCTAGAAGTCAGCCCTCCTCGTCATATTGGGTATATAATTTGCGTGGGGATTACAACATGAATCTTCTTAGGTGCCTCTGGTTTCTGACACAGCAGCAGCCTTTGAATCACAGAGTGTTTTTTCCCTGCCGCTTAATCTCAGAAGCAGCCAGTTTACAGACGGGAGGGGTTTTAACTTTATCTGTTCCAACCACACTCCCTCTTTAGGCTTTCGTATCAGGAAGCAGCTTGGACCTGATAGTGGGGGGTGTGTTTGCTGAGGTGTGTGCACTTTTGTGTGTGTGTCTCTGGACCTTCCTGAGGATGCGGATGGTGAACAAAGGTGGGAGGGTGAGGACCTATATTGTGTAACAAACTGAAGGCACCAAGGAGGCTGCATTTGTTGTGAGTTAAAAGGTTTACACAAAGATTTCTTAGTAATGTCTAAGATTGTAATAGGGTAATTAATCTTTCTAAGTGTTAGTGCCAGAGTATGGGATCAGCTATTATCCCTGACTGCAGAGGAATCCTTTGTGTGTTGCTCTGAGCAGGACCAAGCGAAGAGAATACTCAGGTTGCCAAACAAAGATATGGCCGCAGCTGGCTTGTTGAGGTTTCTTACAAGCGTTTTCTGGTGCAGGTAAAAGAACCCCTGTTTCTGTGGGACTATCATTGCCCTTTCATAGCCATTAACTTGAAGGGAAAGGCAGAGAAATAAATGCACATGCTTTGTGTTTTGTATTCCTTAACAACCAGTTATTATTATTTTTAAGAGAATGACAGGCATATTCATTGGAGACCTTATTTTAAGCAGGAAAATACAATTTATCAAAAAGAAAGACTTTCGGCCTGGCCAGTGTGGCTCAGCAGCTGAGCATTGACTCAAGAACCAAGAGGTCACCGGTTTGATTCCCCTGTCAGGGCACATGCCTTGATTATGGGCTCGATCCCTAGTAGGGGGCATGCAGGAGTCAGCCGATTGATGGTTTCTCTCTCATCAATGTTTCTATCTCTCTATCCTTCTCCCTTCCTTTCTCTCTAAAAATCAATAAAATCATTTTTTTTTAAAAAGAAGGACCTTCAGGAATAAAAGTAAAAAGGTTTTATCTAATTCTAAAAGTTCTGCCTCTTTGTCTTTTCTTACTCTCAGGTGAGAATGGCCAAACAATCCAGCAAGTAAGTAAAAGTTGAAGGGAAAACATAGCAGTGATTGAGACTTAGCTATAGCCTTTGCACAGGATTGGTTATTTCATATTATCAATCAAAATATTGATTATAAATAGATGCATCCCCCCCCCACATGAAGTTTCTATATGTATTTAAAAGAAAAAATTCAGAACATACCATACCATTAGAAAACTTTGAAGGTATAATGATTGTGTTGCAATCAGCCAATGGCCTCTGCTCTGGCTTTGCTTAAAGTTTCCCTTGACATTGATGAGGATTTTGACTCTGGCTGTCTAAATGAGCAGTTGTTCAGAAGTATATGTCTATTGGTTTGGCAATTGGTTGTAGTTACTCCTTACTTTCCCCAAAGTGTTCCAACTATTTTGTTTATGATCTCTTATAATTCTCAACTGCTACTATCACTGCTGGGGTAGAAAAGATTTCTCCATTGAGCTGTAACTCTTTCCCTGTCCGTGGGGCCACCCCCTCTGTGCTGGCTCCACTGTTATGATTGGCTGCTTACCACAGAACCCATAGGCAGCAAAATATCAGACATATGTCGCAGCAATATCTTTACTGATATATCTCTTAGGACAATGGAAACTAAGGAGAAAATAAACAAATGGGACTACATCAAAATAAAGAGCTTCTGCACAGCAAAAGAAACAGATTAACAGTTGTCAGAGGGGAGGGCAGTTGTGGGACTGGGTGAAAAAAGTGAAGAGATTAAGCAAACAAAAAAGCATTTATCTTAACTTATATTATTGGAACTCTGTGAAGGGTACAACCTTTCTCATGTTTTATGACTAGATATAGTTCCTATTTCATGAATATCTATATGTCCTTTGCTTACTTATGTTTTGGAGTTTTGATAGTTTAAGTGTCACATTTTATGTATTTTTAATAGAACAAAGATAAAAGTCATTTGGCTGTTTTATCTGTTATAGTATTTTTTCCTGGTTATTTGCCTTTTACTTAACCCAGTTTTATCTTTTCCTTCTTTACCAAGGAGTAAAACATTTAAACTGTAAAGAGTGAAACTAACATGAGTAAAGTTAACTAAAGTTCAAGAAGGTGATAAACACTTTGCTCCTTCAAATGTGTGGAGCCACTTCCCTGATGTAATACCTTTAAAGGTAATGAAAAAACTTGGAGATATAATCATGGGAACAATATTGCTCATCTTTGAAGAAGATGGTATTTTAAAAAATGAGCAAAACTATAGGATGTAAGCTTACTATTATTTTGATGGTGCTCTTACAAAATTCTACATGAATTGTTTATAAGAAGTCTTCACAAAAGAAAACAGTGACCAGTTAGAACCAGAATGGGTCCATAAACAATAACTTATGTTAAAGCAACTGATTTGCATGGGTTATTATATTTAAAGATGGAAAGAATTCTTTGAACATAGTCAATTTTATTTCTGCAGGTAATTTATTGGAAACTTTTATAACAATTCTGTAGACAAAATAGAGAAATATGGGCTGGATAATGTTCTGTTAGATGGATTAGCAACTGGTTAAAGAGCTCAATAATAGGATACTGATTGATAGGAGCCTCAAGTTGTGTTCAACAAGGCTCCAATATAAGCTATAGTTTAATAAACATTTTTCTAATTACTAAGATGAAGAGATCAAAACCTTCTTATCAAATGTGTGAAGGTCCCAAACTGGGAACCTTAATGAATATGCTAAATGAAGGAATCTAATTGATGGAAATCATGATAGTATGCATACATGTAAAGTAAAATAAGCTTAGTTTAAAGCAATGAATTAGTAAGTATAAGATGGGGAGTCTTATGCAAGTAAAATAATTGAGTGTCTTAACTGTCTGAGAACTCCAAACAAGGAAAGAGTAAGATATCATTTGTATTTGTATCAGTCAGAGTTCTCTAGAGAAAACCGAACCAATAACACACACACACACACACACACACACTACTTGTAGGAAGCGGGCTGACAAGTCTGAAGTCAAGCAGGCTGGAAATTCTGGTAGAAGTCAATGTTGCACTCTTTGGTCTGAAGGCAGTGTGAAGTCAGAATTCCTTTTCCTCATGGGGATCTCATGATGGAAGGCCATCTGCTTTACTGGAAGTCTATCCTTCACAGCAACATTTATATTGGTGTTTGACCAAAAAAGTGAATACCATAGCTTAGTCAAATTGACATAGAAAATCAACCATTCAATATTATTCATGGAATATTGAGCTAAAATGATAAAATTAGCACATTCAGGTTAGTAATAGTTGACATTTACTGTTCTCTGTACTGCTCAGAGCACATCTCATAATTTGGATTTAGTTATGGATAAGAGTTTATAAAGCTCATTTCTATTGAAACAAGTCAGTGTTGAGTTGATTAAGATGGTAAAAAGGTAGAAAAACATTCCATTTAAAGAATATTTGGAGGATCTGCAATGCTCCTTAGAAAAAATAAGACCCGATTCTTTTGGTTGGAAATGACTCATACTGACTTATACAAAGAGTGAAATGGAATGTGACTCAAGGATAAAGTAAAAAGTCCAGGAATAGACCTGGCGGAAGGTTCAACTGATATCCTTATACCCAAACCATGTCATCGGATCTCTTTCCTCTGCTTCTTGGCTCTGATTTATTTGGCTTCATTCTCAGGTAAAAACCACTCCATGAGGTAGTACCTGAAACTTTGAGCTTGCATCATTCTAAAACTAACAACCAATACCAGAAAGAGAACCTCTCTTTCTCAAAGATTCTGTAAAAACAATTGGAATTGTGTCTCATTGATTTAGTCTTGTCAAGTGCCCAGTTATAAACTAAGCATTGAGGCAGGAAATTATTTATTGGCAAGTCTGGGTCACATACCCATTCTCGCGTGTGTACCCCCTTGCAAACAACCACATGGATTAAGAGTGAGCAAGAATTCTGAAACACCAATCAGAAAGAATATATGCACCCTATGTTCATAGCAGCAGCATTTACAATAGCCAAGATCTGGAAATAGCCCAAGTGCCCATCAGTAGAAAAGGATGGGTATACTGACACTATGGAATACTTACCCTTTGAGGCAGCATAGATGGACCTGGAGGTTATTATGCTTAGTGAAATAAGCCAATCAGAGAAAAACAAATACTGCATGATCTCACTTATATATGGAATACAATGAACAAAATAAACTGATGAACAAATTAGGTTCAGAGGCATGAATACATGGAACAGACTGACAGATCTCAGAGGGGAGAGAAGTGGGGGGACTGGAAGAGATTAGCCAAAGAACATATATGCATATATGCATAACCTGTGGATACACACAAGAATGTGGTGAAGGCCCAGGGAGGGGGGTGGGGCTGGGAGCTGGGTGGAGGGGGGTAAAGGTGGGAAATAGGAGACATCTATAATAGTATCAAAATTAAAAAAAAAAAGAGTGAGCAAGGTGTGGCTAAAGGAAAATTAGATGCTATTATCAGAAGAAGGTGGGAAATAGTACTGGCTAGCAAAAAGACACCCTTCATTATAAAGCACCTGATAACTATTTTTCAAGCATTAGTAGGGCTGTAATGTAAGGAAAGAACTAGGATCTTTCCATGTCCCACCAAAGGAAAGAACTGGTGTCACTGGGCAGAAGTAAAGGGGAAACAGCATTTGTCTCTACACAAGGGATAATATTCTCATAGAGTACCAGTGTGATGTATGTTGTAATGTAACCTGTACTCTGTCCCTAGAAGAATTTATGCAGAAACTTGATGGATATTATAGAGGCAATTTCTGTATTATGTTTAATAATTGCCTAGATATATTAGACAACCCCTTCCATTTCTATGACTTCATTATTCTGTTCTCTCTGTATGCATGTGTGCCAGTGCATGTATATAACCTTGTGTTTATCACACCCCCCAGGAGAGACATTTAATCCCATTGCCTGATAGGGGCATTATTTCATGTCAATTGTTTTTGAATGGTTACTTCTGTGCCTGCTGAATTGATTCCACATTCCTAGTTCTTGTTAATATGGCATTACCCAAGACAGAAGTAGCTACCCATGTGGCAAAGGGACAAGAGAATGGGAAGGCATATGGGAGGGGTTCACTTTATCCTTGTGTACAGGTCACTTCCAGGAACAGATAGAATATTCAATTTCCACTCTGTATTTCACTTTTAGTACCAAACGCGGAGAGAATGTAGACTATAAGGAAGAAATAACACTAAAGGGAAGCCCTCAAAGATAATTCCATCATCCATAACACCAGGCGCTTTCTGGCATTATGACTAATAAAACTCAGCTAAAAACATGTTCTAAATATTTTTTACGTGCAAAAAATAGAAAAGTGTAATAAAATAATGGCTGTTATTTCAAACTATGACTATAAAATGCCCCTGGGACAGAAATGCCTAATTACGAAGTAAAACAACGTTTGTATCCCTCAGGCAAGGTTTTCAAACCATTGCTCTCTCCAAAGTAGTCACTATAATTAGTCCAATTCCCCAGAAGAAATGAAAAGTGTAGGGGAATTCATTTAGGGCTGTAGCTAGGGCTGTGTCTTGGATTAGGACCAAATGGACTATTAAAATGTAAGTGTGCAATAAGTCTATCAGCATCATGGGTCAGAGGAATGCTTCTAACAGGAATTACTTAGCATTATCTTTGAGTCATGATATTGTTACACTTGCTTTTCAGATATTAAGTTGAGAGTTATGAATTCTAGGAGTTGGATGATCTTTCATGGAAATTTATCCCCAACACTAGTTAATCAAGCCATCTCTTCATGCCTCAGCTTTCCTCGTTCTCAAATAGGGTTAAAAATAACTCTGACTATTTAGAAACATGAAGGCTTAAAAAACATACAAATGGGCAAGAAATGGAGGGAAACATGAAGATTTCTCTTATGTTTCCCCTTGAAATAGTTTAAAGAACTATAAATATTCTAGAATTATAAAATCATTATTAGGATAAGTATTTTAAATCTTGCTACCTAAAATTTATTTCTACTAAATTTTTTCTAAAGGCATTTATTTAAAATTTATTTTGTGCATGATTTGTTAGGAAATACTGTATTATTATTTCTATTTTACAGGCAAGCATGGCAAAAAAACATTTTATTTTATTTCTTTAATTATTTAAATACGTTTTTATTGATTTCAGAGAGGAAGGGAGAGGGAGAGAGAGAGAAACATTAATAATGAGAAAGAATCATTGACCGGCTGCCTCCTGCACACCCCACAATGGGGATCGAGCCCACAACCCAGGCATGTGCCCTGACTAGGAATCGAACTGTGACCTCCTGGTTCATAGGTCAATTCTCAACCACTGAGTCACATTGGCTGGGCCTGGGTAACATTTTAAAAGTGAGTTGGAGACTTTCTAGCTTGGGGAGACCACTGTTTTCTCAATTTAGGATGCTGTGCCTTATATGTAGATTTCCTTTTGTTGACTTTGTATTCATAGCTATGGTCTCATCCTCTTGTTTGTTCTCAGAGTGGGAGTTGAATACAACCTGTGTCAGTCCAGGTCCTGGCAGGAAATTAGGTAATTTGAACAAAGTTTAATAAGGGGACTATTCACAACAGTGTGTTCAGACTGTAGAAAAAGCACAGGATGACTGAAGAGAGGAAGCGTTTCCAGAGCCCTAAAAGAAACTGTGTGAAGAAGAATGTTTGACAGGAGCTGTGACCTTCAGTCTAGGGACAGTGCTATCCTATGATGACACTGCAGAGAGGGGGCTCATGAATGACTACCTGTCCTCCATCTTTCCCTTTTTCTGATTTCCTGTCTACTTTAGTGGATTCTCCTCTGGGAGAGTGCAAGAAGCTTGTTGATGGAGTTCTACACTGATTTCTGTCTGCTCTCTGAGTTCCCGTCTCCTCTAATGGGTTCTCCCCAGAAAACCCAACTAGCAGCCAGAGTGCAAGAAGCTTGCTGATAGAGTGGTCCACATGGTTAGCCTCCCAGGACATAGTGGAAAAGAGTGCACAGTGGACTTGGATGGGATAACAGAAGAGATCCAGCACAGTCTGGAGTAGCTTCCATTTTCAAAAGCAAAAATGGGATTCAACCGGTTTGAAACAAAGCCTCAGAGGTGGAAGTGGAAGGTTTCATTGTCCTGTTGCAAAATAAAGTGCACATTGGGGCCTTTGTCAAGGGACATAGCCTGAGAGCTTATCGAGCCATGGCTTGCAGCAACAAGCGCTCTGCACAACCCAGCATTGAGACCCCTGCTGGCTTGCATCTGGTTTTACTCTCATCTTTTGCAACATGACCAGGTATGCTTTGAGATATCTGAATTTAGAAATATCACATGTTGGGAAACTTTGAAGGACACTTGTCTTAGAACTATCAGACAGTTTTCAAAAGACTGGAGGTGATAAGATGGACGCATTAGAGGACTCAGAGATTCTAAAGGTGAAATCTCAGAATAAGAGATTATTTTAAAGAATATTTATGGCAAAAACAGGTACCCAGGGAGCTTTCCCCCGTCCTTTCCCCCCCACCCCCTCAGTAAATTCAATGAAACATTTCAAAGTGATTGATACTAAAGTTCAGAAAACCAAACTTATTTGTTACATTTTTCTTTCTCTTTTTAAAACTAGGCAATTAGTTTCTTAGGAAGATTTTCTCTACTTTTTAATGATTGGTGTTAATATGAAAACATTCAAACCTGTAAATAATTTTTGTGAGTTTATTTGAGCCAAACTGTCAACAATTCCGAGGAAGCAAAACCTCAATGTATTGGGATAATGCTCCAGAGAATGGTGTTTTTTTCATCCATTTTTATACATTGCAATCAAAGGAGGAGACGTAGGTGGGTTACATGAAATCTATTGGTGATAGATTAGAGAGGTGGGAGAAAGCAAAGCAGGGGGTGGGGGAACCTCTGGGATTGGATAAAAAGTAAAATGATAGACACATACTTAGGTGGGTGCAGGATAGCCAAAAGTCAACAATTAACATGATAACAATGAAGGAATTTATGTTCTCCTGTCCTGGTCTCAGGGCATTTGGTTGTGGCCTGAGGGGTGTGGGAAAAAGGGAAGTTACAAGTTACCCAGACATTTCAAGGATATGTTATCATAGATGCAAAAAGATAGATAGGCTCAGTTAAGGTAAAGGCTGACATTGTCAGTAAAGATACCGGCCTAGGGTGTAACTAACCACCATAGCTGCTTTTAGTTAAAGTTTAATTTCAGACCATCCTCTGTGGTTACTTTAGCTCTCTGAGTTTGCAAGACCGCCATGCAGGCCTTCCCTGAGTTTGTCAGGTTATCATGTGGCCCCTTTTGTTCACATTGGCTTTACTTAGAAAGACTAAATAATTTAATCAATCATTTTATAATTATTATTTATGTATACTATCTTAAAATATATAAAGTATGATAATTTTATAGAAAAACATATAATTTCAATTAAAATATCTCTATATACTAGTATTTTAAAAGGTATCCTTTAATACAAAGATATGTCCATTTTTATTTTTTCTCAAATTTCCATTCCTTCCCTCTCATTTACCCTAAAACTCAAATCTGGGGAAAATGGTTTGAATTAACTCCTTGGTTTCAAAGTTTTCACAATTTACTCTTGGATTATAGATATATTTCGAGAATAAATTAATTATACCTGTAAAAGTATTCTGAGTCATTAGTGACCAAAGGAGCCATTATTCTCTAAGCACAGCCATAGTCAGGGCAAAGGAGAACCTCACAGTGAGGTGGTCATCTTTCAAAACCTGCAGTTTATTTTCCAATCAATAAAGTAAATGAACATGACCAGGTATGCTTTGAGATATCTGAATTTAGGAGCATTCCTCTTTTGTGTGTGATGCACTCTTTGAAAGAGGGAACAGTATAGACATGCATCTCTGGCTCTGAGATACTTTCTAAGAAGATAAATAGAATTTGGTCTACTGGATTGGACATCCACCCAGGCTATGATGGTGATTGAAACTTTGAGGCTGCCCAAGAGTTGTAAGTTCTCAGAGGTTAGTCCCTGGACTGCTCTCCAGGTCACACTCCAGTTTATTAGCCATGGGACTGTTTCCTTTCCTATTTTGTCCTGACCAAGAGGTCACAAGAATCAGAAAAATCTACTTGGAGGTTAGTTTTAGTCAAATGGAAAACTGACAAGCCCTTAAGGAGATTTGAGGTAAACATTTCTCTCCATTTTGTTCATTTCTAAAAGCTGAGGATAAAAAAGGTTTGTTGATATCTCAAAGCATACCTGGTCTTACAAAAGTGATCAGTACCATGAAAACCAAATTGTAGAAGAGAAGTTAATTCACTTCACTAAGTGTCTTCTTTTGCTTAATTATCCTAAAAAAAAAAAAGCACAAATAAGTCACTAGGTGTCAGGGGCAAGCTCCTCAGCCATGGACTTGACCCTTCAGGGTGTAGGAAACTGAAAAAACAAGCAGGAAAATGGGACATGCTTTATTACAAACAAAGTAGGCAGCAACATGCTGGTCAGTGGCAACTTATATACGAGCTCAATCAAGCTCAAACAAAAGAGGCTTTATGCCCAATACTAGTAGTGACATCAGTATTTGGGCTATAGAAAGGCATGCTTACACAGTGTATAGCTTGTTGTGTCCTGGCCTTTGCACCTGTGTATAGCAAACTAGCCTTGAACACTCTGATTAGGATTCCCATGCTCAGATTGGCCTTGAATATCGGGCGTACTCTAGACAAGGCCCCCACACTAGGAAACTGCAAAGTGAAATTGGTATGGAATTTACATTCCTGATAAGACATGTGGATTATTTCAAAAGCTTTCTGTATGATGTGGTTGATGTAGAAATCATTGGATCAGTTTTTTTCTGTTTGTTATTGATTTATTTAAAATTTTTTATTGGCTTGGGGAAGAGATGCAGAAATTGGGAGAAGTTTGTGGTTGGCTTTTATTTGATTACATTTAATAATTTTTTAATTTCTGAAAGCAGATCTCTATCACTTCAAAATTGATAGTTCAGAAACTACTAGTAAAAAACAAGAGTTATTAAGTATAGAGTCATCTAATTTTTGAGACAATGAGAACCGGAATAAAGAGGAGAGGAGTAAGAATTAAAAGGTGAGAACAATGCAAGATATATTGTAGAAGAGAATCAGTTGTGTATTGTGGCTGAGAGGCAAATTGAAGAAAATTCAGGTGCTTTGTGTTTGTGGGTAACTGAGAGAATCATACATATAACATTAATAGAATAAGGATGTTTGAGGGGCAACTTATTTTTAGAGTGTGGAAGTGAGGTGAGGAATCTTGACATTTGTAGATACAACTTTTGTAACATCCCATATTCCAAAATGATGTTACAGTGTTTTATCTTGTGTTAATTCATAATGGAGACAACTCCTTCCTTGAGTTGTGAAGACTAAATGAGGCAACAACATATATAAAGTGATTAGGGATAATGATTATGATTATCATCATCATAACAAAGTATTAAGTGAGTGTTGAACAATTCCTACGTGCCAATATTTTCCTAAGATTTTTACATACATTAATTAATTTAATTTTATAAAGTAGAGATTGAATTTCCTTGAGGCTACATTCAGTAACAGAGATCAGACTCAATTCAGGTAATCAGACTCCAGAATTCATCGCTTATTCACTCTCTTCTACGGACTCCTGGGCATGATTGAAACTGATAATCCTACAAGACTAGAGTGCAGTAGTACATTTTCAGTTATTGAGCGATCCCAGCCAACAGCTCTGCATCCATACCTATACCTCAGTCAGTAAATCTCATGAATTTGAGGATGCTCAAAGAATCCTGGGCAAGTCAACGAGTTATGAGCATAAAGGAAAATACTTTAATACTTTATGTAAATTATAGAGACATATAATATATATAATATATAATATGTTCTTTATAATATACACTAGAGGCCCGTTGCACAAAGATTCGCACAATAGGCATTCCTCCCTGGCTGCTGGCACCGGTTTTCCTCTGGCACCCTGGACCCAGGCCTTTGGTCTGGCTGCAGTGAGGCTTGGCTTCTCCGCTGCAGCCCCAGCGGAGAAGCCAAGCCTCTTCAGTCTTCAGTCCTCAGTCTTCAGTCTTCAGTCTTCACTCCAGCCGGAGCCTTCAGTCTTTGCTCTGTGCCTGTGTATGCAAATTAACCTCCATCTCTGTTGGGTTAATTTGCATAGTCACTCTGATTGGCTGGTGGGTGTAGTGGAGTGACACCAATTGGCATATTTCTCTTTTATTATGTAGGTGACCAAATTGATTCACAGTAATGTATTCCTAATTTCAGCTCTCTTAATATTAGTTTACTAGAGGGCCAGTGCATGGATTTGTGCACTGGTGGGGGGTCTCTTGGCCTGACCTGTGGGGATTGAGCCAAAACCAGCTCTCCAACATCCCTCGAAGAGTCCCAGATTGCGAGAGGGTGGTTCTTGGGTGACACACCCCAGAATCAGGCTTCCTCCTCTCTGGTTCCGGGTGCGCCACCTGAGATCCACATCTGCCAAGTCACCACAGCTTGGCAGCTCCTGCATTGAGCATCTGCTCCCTGGTGGGCAGTGCATGTCATTGCTACCAGTAGATGGTCAAATGGTTAGCCGGTTGGCTGGTTACTTAATGCTTTTATGTATATAGATTTGCCAAACTTTTCTTGAGTAGCTATCACAGTGCTAAGCACTATGGGGCATTTAACCCAGAAGAAGAAAATTCCTTCTCTTAAGCTTACCATGCAATGCAAGAGATGAATGAAATGCGAGTGAAGTAATACAGTTCACCACTGAACAACACCGAGGTTAGGCCACTGCCCTCCCCCCTCCCCCCAGCAGGCAGTTGAAAACCTGCATATAACCTTTGACTCTCCAAAACATAACTACAATCGGTCCTTCACAACTGCAGAGTCAACCAACTGAGGATGGAAGACCAGCATTTTCAGTCCGTGGCTGGAAATCTGTAGATGGGAATGTGACAATACTGTTTTCCATCCTCGGTTGGTTGAATTCACAAGTGCGAAAGCTATGGATAAGAAGGTCCAACTTGTGTTGAAAAGAAATCCACATAAAAGTGGACACTCACACTCCAAATCCTTGTTGTTCAAGGGTCAGCTGTACCAGGTGGAAGGAAGCACCAGGAGCACATTAGCGGTGCTATGTCGGCCATAGGAGGGTCAAATGTAAAACTTTTTGGAAGAAGTGATGCAAAACGTAGAACTTGAAGGATGAATAATACATCAGTGCAGGTGAAAAACGAGAGAGGGAAGGAGAAGTGGGAGAGAACAGGCTGTGTTTGTGAAGCTGAAAGATACAATTTGCTGGGGTGAGCATCAGGTGGAGATAAAGCTGGAGAAGTGAGCAGCCGTCATCTGCAAAGGCTTCCTAGGTTCCTGTGAGGAGTTTGATACTATCTTGAGGGCAGTGGACCCTACCGGTGTGATTTAAGTAGAGAAGTGCACTGATCTGGAGGCATGCTTGCAATTTATCTGGAGTATACAGACATGCTGGTCTGGGACTCATCTTGAAGGGCCTTTGGAGAGCACATTTTTACTTATATCGAATTTATATTGAGCATCCATTGCATTTATAAAGAGTTTGTAAACCATATGAAGGAAAGAGAAACTTGCAACTAAAATTTAGCGTGCAGCATGCCCTTCTTTTCTAATGAGTCCAGTTTTAGTTTGGTGCAAACTTAAGGACAAATGTGTGTGTATGGTTAGATTGTTTCATTATGAAATCACCCGTTATTTGACCTGGGAGACAGTTTAACTTGATTTTTATTCTTGACTGTGCTCTATGAACCTGGAATAAATCAGTAAACCATCTTAGGCCTTGTTTTTTATCTGTAACATAAGAAAGTTGAGAGATCATCATTAAAGTTTCCACTGTGTTCTGAAATTCACCTTCTGTGGTTTGAAACTTTTTAAACATTACAGTGATGTGAAAAGTGAGTATGTTTTATTAAATACTCTCCTTTGTGTTGGTTTTCCCTTGCCACTGGGTGATTTCAGTGGTAGTTTTTGTTGTAGAGAGGGGGTGAAATAACAGTAGGATAGTCAAGCAGAAGATTTGGAGACCACCTTATCCATCCCCGTGTGTTACAGATGAGGACACTGAGGCAAATTAATTATGAGACTTATCCAAATTCTTCAGTGGGTCAGCAACAGATTGAAGTCCAGAGCCACAGAGGCTTCTGAACCCAACCCAGTTCTTATTTTACTCTATTCTGAGGGTCTCTTTCCTCACTTCTGCAAGGGCTCTATAGGGTGATGTCTTAGGTAATAAATTGGGAAGAAAGTTGGATACCATGAAAAATTTCAGATGTTTTAAAGTAGAAGTGATTATATCATTGCTAGTTAGGGCTGCTGTTTATTTTGCTGGCTTGATGTCACCTAAAAAATGAAAAAGATACGTATTATATTTTTGTAAAGTTATATAAATATTATGTACATCACAATATATTATCCTATTTAATAAAAGCCTAATATGCTAAGTGTCCAGTCGTCTGTTCAACCAATCAAAGAGTAATATGCTAATGATATGCTAAGGCTGCTCAACCGCTCGCTACGATGTGCACTGACCAACAGGGAGAAGAGGCTCTGACTGGTAGGTTAGCTTGCTGTTGGGGTCCTGCTGATTGGGACTGAGCAAGGTGGGCCAGACATGCCCTGGATCCCTCCCATGGTCCTTCCCCGGCTGGCCAACCTCCCATGTCCCTCCCAGGCCCCAATTGTGCACTGGTGGGGTCCCTCGGCCTGGCTTGCACCCTCTCGCAATCCCCTCAGGGGATGTCAGAGAGCTGATTTCTGCCTGATCCCACAGTCCAGGCAGAGGGACCCCACTGGTGCACTAATTCGTGCACTGGGCCTCTAGTGTATATATTATGATATATGTAATAACATGTATATTTTGCTCTCTTATTCTTCATCAATGATTCCTACTTTAGTACTAATGTTTTCCTCTCTGGTTTCTCTAAAAAAAAGATTATTTTTCCTCCTTTCCCCACCTCCAGTTCTCTTACATCAGCAACTAAATGATCTTCCTCTTGGTTCAGGAAGCTGGCAGCCTCCAATCTGCAGCCTTTAGATAGCCAGCTAATTAAGGGGAAAGCAGGTGTGGATGGGTCTATTCAGCCTGTAAATAAGTGCCAAAAATTAAAGTTATTGGTCTGTGAGTGCTAGCAGGTGGAAGCACTGTTTTATATCTTTAATAGAGGAGGGGAGAGGAGAGGGGGTGGTTAGAAGGCCTTCAGGGTAGGGAAGGAAAAAAATGACTTTTTATAACTAAAAGCTCTTCAAAAGAGAATGTGTCTATTTCTAAATCACTGTCTTATTTGGGATTAATTCTAAGACATATAATTGCCTGCCCTACGGGTGTAATGTTCCCTGAGCAGGACTCCATAAACTATATGGCCTGGGCAGAAATAATTCATGGTCTCAAGCTGGTACTTACTGGTGCAACTCATGACTGACTGCAGACATAAGTGCCTGTGTTCTTTTGTGATTTCTCTTTTCCATTTTTTACATATGCTCACATGCCCAGAGTTCCCTATCTGCAAAACCCCTCCCTTAAATGCTGGTAAAGAAATATGATCTATTGTAGCACAACTTAATGCCTTACTTAATGAAGCGATTTGGAAATAAAATTTATATGAGGAAATGAGTTACTGGGAGCATACTTCTTCCTTTGTCATTTCTTTTTTTCCTCCTGATTTACCCCCTTTCTTTTCCCTTTCTTTGTGTTTAATAATTTATTTTAGTATTTCTTAGCTGGTAGACATATTTCAGTAGGGTGCTATGGCAGAAGAAAACAAAAGCATCATATATTCTACATTCAAAATATATTAATACACGGCTGAAACGCTAACCCGTACAATAGAATAATTATAGTGTATCTTCATTGAAATTGTACACATGGCTTTGTGATCACATTCATTAATTAAGATCTAAATGAAGCAACATTATTCTGCATGGCTGCTGAGTTAATTTATGCGGTATAAGTAAAGAAAAGTTAAATAAAGTGTGATGGAAAATTAGATTGCAGCCGGGCTATTAGGTCTGGGGGAAGAGGTTCACTCATCTTGCCAGGCTTCTTGGCTTTTCTCATCCGCAAATATTATTCATGTTGTTGTAAAAAATTGTTCATTTGAAGACTGTATCTTGGAATGTCTTGATAGGAGTTCTTCACAGACTTTTTTTTTTTTTGGTGGTGGTGGTGGTGGTGGTAGGGGGAGAATAATGCACTGAAATTATAGATGCTTTTGCTTGGAACTATTCAAATATCTAGGTAAAAGGGCACAGCAGTTTTCCTATTGATATAAGCTGAATTTCTGGCAGAATGAGGGAAATGCCATGCTATAATGGGTGGTATTTTTAGGAGTTTGAACGTCTTACAAGTTAAGTACATATTGTGTATCATTTCAAGTGGACAAAAAATAAGGGTTTTCGTTATTTTTAATTGAGGAGAAAAAATACATCACCATGATTTTCTAGTAGTACAGCAATGTTTGTATGTGTTTTAGAAAATGCTACCCTGTTGCTTTCTTCCTTATTTCAGCACATTTAGGTGTTTGAAAAAGATAACTAGTTTCAATTTTGTGATCAGTGGGATGAAAGTTTCTCTTACAAGACAGAGGAATGATTTCTAAATGTAGAAAAGGGACTGATTTTGAATTTAAATGCCATTTGAAAGCCTCTGTCCCTTATTTACTTAAACTATCATTTCTGTAAGAGAGAAGCAGATTCAATTCAAATAGAAAAATTTTCACTGGCCTAAATTCCTGAGATGCAAAGATAAATGACAAGGTGTATACTCCCGACTGCTTGAATCTAATAGATTGTAAGAAAAAAAAAAAGACATGTACAAATAGCTAACAAACTCCACCATAAGCCAGGAGATGGTTTAAAAACAATGGAGATTCAAAGAGAAGTACTTCAAATTTAGGTGGCAGTGGGGTGAAGACAGCCTTTGTGAAGGAAATGAGTCAGTAGAGAGAGAGAGAGAAAAGCAAAATGCAATGACTTTAGGGGGAGATTTCTTCACTTAGGAAAAGGAAGATAAATTGAAGGATAGAAAGGAGTAATCAGAGACACAGGGAACCATGAGGATGATGTATTCAGTGAAGTATAAGGAAGAGAGAGTTTGAAGAAGGACAAAACCAACAGAGTCAAATGCAGCGGGTGGCTCGGTAGGAGGAAGACAGAGGCAAGACTATTGAATTTGGTGCTCAGAAGGTCATTGGCTACTTCAGTGCAGTGATGGAGACAAAAAACAGACAATAAGTGCTTAAAACCAGATGAACAGGGGGTTCAGGGTGCTATTCTTTCAAGGTGAACAAAGAATGTTGGGATCAATCTACAAAAAGGAATCTTTTGCAAAAATTGTATGTAGGTCTTTGACCCTTCCCTGATAGACTTTCCAGCCCATTTTCACCACAGCTTCCTGTTCCTCATCCCAGTAGCGTTTCCCTGTCATTTCCTAGGGTTATCTGGAATAGGAGGTCATTTCTCAGTGGACACCTCTACTTTCATGCTGTCCATGAACATCTCCCTTCTATGTAAGAACTTTATTTTTATTATTTTAAAATATATTTTATTGATTTTCTACAGAGAGAAAGGGAGAGGGATAGAGAGTTAGAAACATTGATCTGAGAGAGAAACATTGATCAGCTGCCTCCTGCACACCCCCTACTGGGGATGTGCCCACAACCAAGGTACATGCCCTTGACTGGAATCGAACCTGGGACCCTTCAGTCCGCAGGCCGATGCTCTATCCACTGAGCCAAACCAGTTAGGGCAAGAACTTTATTTTCACATTGGCACGTTGCCTCCCTGTTATGTTTCTGTGAAATAAAAACTGGCTGCTACCATTGGTAATGGAGGAGGTCATGACTCTGGAATACAGCAACTCATGCATCTCTTGGCTGTAGAGAAGTAGGAATGCATTTAGCCACCACATAGAGATAATGAGCCAGTTAGCTAAGGAGCAGATTTCAAACCTCCACTCACTATTCCTGAAATCTTTTAACAAGTCCCCCTCCATCCAAAGGGGCTCCATGCCTCCATCTGCTTTGTACCCCTCAGATCTATTCTCTCACAAGAACCAATTGTGAAGATTGTGTAAATTTTGAGTAATATTTTGATCAGAAGAGTGGGATGGAAAGAGAAAGAAATATAAAGAAAATAATTTGATGAAATAGAACAATTGAACATTCCAAAATTTTTTAAACAAACTTCTACTTTCCATTTTCATCAAGAATGGAGCAGTTGCCCATTTCCCCCTTTGTCTTTCATTTTATCATGCATTTGATGATGTTTTTCTTTAATACTGCTTAGTGTAGAAAAATATAGCATTGAGGATTCAAGTAAATATATGGTTAAATCTTGTTCCCAAGATTCCAAAGATAGGTGGCAATACTTTCTGGAACTATTTTTTTTTTAACTTTAACCCTTTAGAGTACTTCTCATCTTTATTCTGTGCCACTTGATTTATAGTTTAAGGCACTTGAAAATAAGGTCTTCTTTGCAAATTAAGGAGTGTATGAAGTTTCAAACATTCTCTCAGACATTATGAGATCACTTGTGAGAAAAGTGCTGCCTCAGCAGAAGTGTTGTAGCTGTCACTGATTTGTGGAGACATCAAAAGGAAATGAAGGGAGACCAAAGAACGAAAACAGCAGTCATTTCAATCCCAAGAACAAAGTTTTGCTCATTTATAGTTTCCACAATTTTAGAAAGTTAATGCCTGGGGTTTTTCCTTGGCTCCTTCTGTTCTGTACAATTATCTTGAGACTGGTTTTCTAGCAAATAGTATAGTCAAATATGAGAGTAATTCATGAGGATGTATTTATTCAGTGACTCATTAAAACTATATTCACAGATTTACTAAGCTACACAGTTTTGATTTTCTAAGTGAACTATTTGGTATAGCATTTTATGTTGTTACTAGAGGCCTGATGCACGAATACTCATGCAAGAATAGGCCTTCCTTCCCCTGGCTGCTGGCACTGCCTTCGCTCCAGCCAGAGCCACCTTCCGCCTTCCTGCACTGCCCAAAGGCCCAGAGAGGCCAGGGAGGGACCGAACACCTGCATTGTTGCCATGGTGATGATGCAAGCGTCCCGCCCCGCTCCCAGCTGCTCAGTGCCTGTGTGCTGCCCACAGGCCTGCCATCTTTGTTGGGTTAATTTGCGTACTCATTCCTGATTGGCTTTGGGCATAGCGGAGGGATGGTCAATTTACATATTTGTCTATTATTAGTATAGGTATTTGCTTTGGAATATTTATTTTAAATTCTTATGAAGCTGTGGCCTCTATTTCCTTTAAATTGTCAGTCTAATTTTAACTTTGTTACCCTAACATAACTGTCTTTTTCTACTTCTTTCCCCTTTATTAGTTGTAGTTCCCTACCCTCTTCTTAGGAGGGTAAAATTTTCCTAAATTTAGGAGGGTAATTGTAATTAAAATTGAAGATGATTGGCTTGTAAAGCGTGCTCTGTGACTCAGCATTGTCTCCCAGGACCTCTGCACTGCCCTATACCTATACCGTCTTCCTATGTTAACCTTCCACCTCTGACCTGACTCACTTTACTCTGATTTTCAGTTCTGGAAGTACATGATAAATAGTTTCTCTGTGTTGTGGTTAAATTGTGTCTCCTTCCTCTCCCCACCAACAGATATGTTCAAGTCTTAATCCCTAGTACCGGTGAATGTGACCTCATTTGAAAATTGGGTCTTTGCTGATGTCGGCAAGTTAAAATAAGACATAATGTACTAGGGTGGGTCCTACTCCAATGACTGATGTCCCTAGAAGAAAAGGGAAATGTGGATACAGACAGACGCACAGGGAGAACACTGTGTGCAGACAGAGGCAGAGATTGGAGTGATGCATCTACAGGTCAAGGCATGCCAAGAATTGCCAGCCATCAGCAGAAGCTAGGACAGAGGCACAGAACAGCTTCTCTCTTAGAGCTTTTAGAAGGAACCAATCTGGCCAACACATTGGCTTTGAGCCTCCAGAACTGTGAGAAAATGAATTTATGTTGTTTTAAGTGACCCAATTTGTGGTAATTTGTTACTACAGCCCTGGGAAACTAATATTTCTCTCTTTTATGTATTTAAAAATTAATTTTAATAAAAATAAAATTGAAACTAGGTAATGGTGAAGCCTATTAATCAGGTTTCTGGGTTGCAAATGCAGAAACTGATGTTGGCTATTTTAACTATATACTAAAAAAATTTGTTAGAATGATAGAAACAGCCAATGGAATCAACAAGAACACTGGAGAATAAGGCTGGAAACCAGGGCATATTAACAACAGCCATGGTCATGCCATGGGACCAGTTTTGGTACATCATGGTCACTAGTCATGCCCTACTCTGTGGTTAGCTCCTTTTTCTTCTGTGAATTTCTTGTGTGATTTTTCTGCCTGACCCTGCATTACTCCTTCAAGGATTTGCTCACAAGTAGTATTCTATGCTGAGTCTCAACCATGGGCCTGTGCCTTTCCTGCAAGGGAGCAGGGATAGACTACATCTCCCGTGAATCCAAGAGTGGGAAGCAGTGATTTCTGATGACTCTGTCTGAACTTCCTTAGGATTTGTATATAAAGTAAATTTTGCTCCAGGCACTTGGTAAATGACAAGGCAGATTTTATTTGAGCTACTGCAGTAGTGGAGAGAGACTTCAGTGTGGAACTGAGCTCAATTCCAAACACAGAAAAGACAGCTGGAGATTTGTAGCCAACCAGAAGAATGAGAGGTGCATGGATGGACAATTACTAAGAGGAACTTGATCAGATATGGGTACTGGCAATCATCATGCATGTTGTGGTTACTGGGTCTTGTCTCAGGTGCACAGCATTGGAGGCTAGTGATGGGGGTTGAGCCAGAGTGTGCAAGTGGGTGAAAGCTGTGACTTGCTTCTAACCAATAGAATATGGCAAAGGCAATAGATGTCACTCCTGTGATTATGTTATATTATAAAAGAATGTTTTGCTAGTAATCTTGCTCTAGGGACTCTCTCCATGTGGATGTGAAGATGAAGTCAGCCATATTGGGTGGTTCATGTAACAAGAGGCTGGGGACAGCTTCTAGGAGCTGAGGGCAACTTCCAGTTGACAACCAGTAGAGAAAATGGATTCTGTCAACAGCCTGGGTGAACTTGGAAGTGGATTATTCCTTAGTTGAGGCTTCAGATGAGACCGCAGTTCTAACTGACACCTGATTACAACTTTGGGAGGCCCAGAGCAGAACAGCCTGCTAAATTGTGCCTGGACTCATGATCCAAGGAAACTGTGGATAATAAATATGTATTGTTTTAAGCTTCTAAGTTTGTAGTAATTTGTTACCCAGCAACAGATAACTAATACAAGGACAACGATATTCTAGTTTATGCAATTTGCTACATAGCTATTTATAATTAGAAAACTAGATTTGGATTCTAACTCTTTTTCAATAATTTCAAGTTACTCTGTTTTGTAGTATAAGAAGCAAAGAAGGCAAAAAATAGTACCTTGGCAAGTATTATGACCACACCTATAGTACTATGCTCTTAAACTTGCTCTGAGCCTTTAAGTGTGTAAAAAAGTTGTGAGCTTTGAAAAATGTTTTCTTCCCCATGTTTGTAACCTGATACGCTAACATTTGGGATTGGGACGGAAAGGAGACATTATTAAATGTTCATTGATGAGTATTCCATTGATTGCTTTTGACAACTTCCTTTTAGTAAAACAGTGCATTCAACCACTTTGAGCTTTATTCAATATTTTTGCCTCTAGATATCATCACTGATGCTTTTACTTTGGTAACAGACAGATTGGCCAAAAATAGATGATTTGGCAAAAGTCTGGGCTCTGGAGGCTTCATGAATTAGGCGTTGCCCTTGTACAGCCTCAAAGAGCTTCCACAGGCAGGAACTTGCCTTTCTTGTCAATGAGTCCCAATGTTGTCCCAGGCTAAGCCCTAGAGAAAGGAAACTGGTGCCCAAGCACTAAAGTTTAATGAGCCGGTCATGCAACAACAAGGAGAATTAGCTCCTCAGAGGCTGAGATGATTTCTACTTCATAGCACAAAGCCACTTAATAAGAACACATAAAACTTTGCTTTTGTATCTTTAAGAAATTGTGTAGAATATATCAGAAAAGGGAATGTGGACTCAAACTCACAGCATGTTTCTTATTATCAAATAGTATATCTATGAATATAACCATTTGTCAGTAGCCATGATATATCTGATCAATAACTAATACTGGTGTATTATTATTCAAATGTTGTTAGCCTTAAAATATGAGTTTTGCTCTTGGCACTGTCATAGGAAACCTTTGATCACTAGGTCTAAATCAGTGTTTCTCAGCCTTGGCTGCACATTGGAATCTCCTGGGAGCTTCAAAAAATCCCCATGTTTAGGTCATACTACAGAATTACATGAGGATCTCTGGGGCTGGGTTGAATTCATCAGCATTTTAAAAATTTACCCAGATAATTTTCTTTATTTTTTTAAATTGATCTCAGAGAGAGGAAGGGGGAGAGAGAGAAGGATAGAAATATCAATGATGAGAGAGAATCATTGATTAGCAGCTGCCTACTGCACACTTCCCAACCTGGGATGGAGCCTGCAACCCAGGCATGTGCCCTGACTGGGAATTGAACTGTGACCTCCCAGTACATGGGTCAATGCTCAACCACTGAGCCACACCAGCTGGGCCCCAGGTGATTTTCAAAGTAAAGCTAGTGCTGAGAACTACAGGGACTTTAATTTATATCTATAATAATAAAAGTGTAATATGCAAATCGACTGAATGACCAAACAGCAGAACAACCGTCTGGATGACCTTCCGGACTACCACACTATGACACACACTAGCGCTAGGCCAGCCAAGGCAGGTGCAATGTTATTGGTCAGGGGGGCCCCACCATCACCCCATGATTGCCCCACAGAGGGAGACCCAGGCCACTGGCTGGTGGGGCGATTGATTGGGGGAGGGGGTGGGCTCTGCGATCGCCCCAAACAGGGAGGCCCAGGCCACACTCTGTGTGGTGATTGATCGCAGAGCCCTGGCTGGATGGCCCAGGCTACCCAGCTGACAGAACTGTGGTGGGTGGGTGGGTCCAGCCAGCGATCACCCTACAGAGGGAGGCCCAGGCCAGCCAAGCGATCACACCCCATGCCTATTGCCTGCAGAGGGAGGCGACTGGTGGCAGGGTAGGGAGGGGCAGCACTGCACAGATGGCAAGCAGTGGCAGTGTCGGGGGTGGGGCTAGCTGCCGGCAGCTGGGGGAAGGAAAGCCCTGATAGGCCCTGATCGCTGGCCAGGCCTAGGGACCCTATCCAAGGGGTCCAGGATTGCGAGACGGCGCAGGCTGGGCTGAGGGAACCCTCCCCATGCATGAATTTCATGCACCAGGCCTCTAGTTTTATATAAACATATTGGTTGTGGTCACAGATTTGATGAGTTGGACTAAAATGAAACTCAGGTAAAAAGCAGGAAATAAGCAAAAACCAACAAAATCAAAGAAGAAAACAGCAGCAATGATTATAAAACTTTTTTCTCCTAAAGGTGCATTTACTCTTTCATTAGACACTTACTGTGTACTTATTTTTTTGTACACTCTACTAGTAGTTGGTATTCATAAACAATGACCCAGCCCTCACCATACAGAATTTTTAATCTGGTGTCTGCTATAAATAATTACAACTTCAATACTAGAAATAATATTGAGTAATGTATTGAGTGTTAGATAAGCATAGAGTAGAGGGATATCATTCAGATAATGCAGGGTATATTATTGAATGTGTTGATACTTGATTTGAGTCTCAAATAAAAGGAGATTGACGAAGAAGCAGGGGAAGAGTATTGTAGGCTGATGGAACACATGTGTGAAGATAAGGGCAAGGAAAACCATAATCCTTGTAGGCTGTGTAATGTCATCCTCCCCCCGCACCCCCCCCCCCCCGCCCCGCCAACTCTGCAAAGATGTCCATACCCTAATCTCGAGCCTGTGGATATATTATGTTACTTGGCAAAGGGAAATTAAAGTTGCAGATGGGATTAAGTTTACTAATCAGCTGACTTTAAGATAAGGAGATTATTACAGGTTGTACAGATGAGCCCAATGTAACCAACAGGGTCATTTGAAGTGGAAGAGGGAGAAAAATAAAGGAGGACAGACAGAGAGAGATATGAAAATTCTATACTGACTCTCCCCTAGAGCCACCAAAGGAAATGCAGCCCTACCAGTACCTGGATTTTAGACTTCTGACCCCCAGAACTGTGGGATAATACATTTGTATTTTTTCAAGCTACTTGGTCCTTGGTAATTTGTTATAGCAGCAATAGGGAGCTAATACAGTCCCCTGCAGGAATCTGCAAGTGCAGATACATTTGGGATAAAGTGTTAGTCGGCCATTGAATGACTTTTGGCAGGGAAGGAAATGAAACAGGACCATATTGTAAAAAAGCCATAGTTGTAGCAGTATTAATAATGATTTTAAAGAGAGTCAATTGCAGAAGGGAGCAGGTTATAAATATAGAAGTTATAGAGAAGACTAATGCAATAATTCGAGTAAGACTAATAATAAAAAATGGTAATAACTGCTTTTTATTGAGGAAGTGTTTATTTATAACCCTGCATTTTATACTCTAAATTCTAATCTTTAATTCCTAGACAAACTGTCAAAAGAAGGTTAATATCTGCATTTTATAGGTAAGTACAGAAGGGCTCAAAGAATTTAATAAAGTTGTTCAAGATTATGCAGCTAATTAGTGATGAACTAGGTTTGAAACTATGTCTGTTGACCTCAAAGCTCACGGACTTTTCATTATAACACTTCTAGAGGTCCAGTGCATGGATTCATGCACATTGAAAGAAAATTAATTAGAAGAAATATTTTAAAGGCCAGAGAGGGACCATGGGAAGTTGGCTCCAGGGCATGTCCGGCCTCTCTCACCCAGTCCTGATCAGCTGGACCCCAGCAGCAAGCTAACCTACTGGTCAGAGCATCTGCCCTCTGGTGGTCAGTGTGCATAATAGTGACTGGTTGAATGGTCCAATGAATGGTTGGTTGGACACTTAGCATATTAGGCTTTTATTATATAGGATGCCTAAAAAAAAAAAAGACAGATATAGCAGCTAACCTTCGGAAAGTGCAAAAAATCAGGCCTTTGGAAACCATCTTTAGTACTAAAGAAGCTTTTGAAAATTTTACAATAATAACTAAAGTCTGAGAAAAGGAACCTCAGTCATGAAGGAAAAACAAGTTAAATATTGACTTCATGTGTTTCCTATAAAATATTCAAACCTTTCACAATTGTACCGATAGCTTTTAATCAGGATGTGAACATATTTGCTGCCATTGGGAATCCATACTGTTTGGTGCTGTGTGATGGGTGAGGATTGAGTGATATAAATCAGTGCACAGTGGGTATAACTGGCAGTATTATGTAATTGGGTCGAGTACAACACCAAGCCAAATCAAGAAAGATGGCTTGCTTTCTGGGAACGTGTAAGAACTTTCCCACTGGATGATAAAAGAATCACGGTCAGGGAAGTTCATAGTTCTACTCAAACACCTGCATAATTATAAACGATGACCAAGTGTATAGTGGGTGAACTGCAGCTCATTTACTGTCATCTAAAATTCTGACATTCACACTGTTCAGCAAACTCAAAAAGGCTGAAGATCACTGGACTATGCTGCACTCATTTCTGTGTCCTCAGTGCCTACTAGGAGCTGTGTTGAATATTTGTTGACTTGACTACATACATATTAAAATGAAATTTTTATAATTATTAATGGTTTTGGTTATATACTGCTGCCATGATCTTAGCCCTAACCAATTATAGCTCTAGTCCATTTATTAATGATATCTAAGGAATATCCAAATTCTTCAGTTGTACTATTAATTCCTGGTGAAGATTGCCTGAAGTAAGAGTGGCTATTATTGGGCTAGAATATTTTCTTTTATTATCCAAAGAGATTGTAATTAAGTGACATTTGTTTTAATGGATATGGTCTGTGCTATTTCTATGATATTTAGGTCCACTGCAATTTGGCTCACAAAGCCATAATGTTGAAAATGTTATCTACAGGCTCATGCAGAGAGTTAAAAAACAACCACCTGAAAGGAGACAAAGGAGTGGATAGACTTCACCCTTATGTTCTCAGAATTGAACACGCACTAATGTTAAGATGGACTGAAAGACACGAGATCCCTAGAAGATAGAAGGAGAGTGAAATCGATGAGCAGACTGAGAAAGTGCAGAGCAGAACAAAACAGTGCACACTGTAAAGTAGGGAAGCTGTCAATAGGTCAGAGGTTTGGAGACGCCGAGTTAAAGAGATACGGCAGACTACTGAGATGGAGAAATTCTGCTCACTGATTACATGGATCAATAAATGGAAGCACTGAAATGCCTCCTCCTGTGTAGTGTCATAATTCATCTGTCCAAAGCGAGGCTCTCTTCAATTCCCAGACTGTTCATCTTTCAGACGCAGGTTATAATCAAGCTTAGTTTCTGTTGAATCCTCCGTGTACTAGCTTTGGAGGGTTGGGTATACATTAGGAGTTTGTTAAACACTGAGATTAATAGAATAATGTTGTTACTGACATTTAGGAAAATTGGATAGACTTGTACCAGTTTCTGGAGGTCTTTTAGTTTAGGGGTCTTCGAATGCTAGCTCAGATGATGTGCAACACTGTGCAGGTTCTATTATTATGCTGTTTTACAGGGAGGTGAATAACCTACAGAACTACCAGCTGTTGGAGCTGGAATTTAAACCCAGAGTTTAACTTTAGGGTCTAAGCTCTTAACTATATTAAAAAAATGCTCATTAGCAAAAGCTACCACTGTAATTATCATACTTTGGGTGGGCAGAAGAATGCCACTACTGGTGTTTTAGGAGTTAATGCCTTAAAAAAGGGACAACGTAAGGGGCTGTTGGATGGAGGTAGAGAGAGTGTAAATTGACTCTAAGTCCTAACATAAGGAAGCTTGAACTGATAGATATATCCCTGGGAATATTGCTTAACCTCTCTGAGCCTCATTTTTTTAAATTTTATTTTGAATGGGTGTTAATTATATAGTTTATAATATTGTCATGAAAATTAAATGAGATAATACATGAAAAGTACCTTGCTTAGTACATGGCAGAGAATAAAAACTGTTCTCTTTTGATGATGATTAAGTTGGAAGGTGGCTGGCTAACTTCATATTTCAAAGTTACCCTGCTATATGATTCTGGATGAGTAAATGATTGGTAATTGTTCATCATATTTGTTTATGGAATGCTTATTTATTTGAATAAAGGCCATGGAAGTTGGGCACTAAAGTCAAAACTAATAAACATGAAAGGAAAGAAAATTAAACAAAAATCTTTTGAATATTGTAAACCAACACTGATTTTGTGACAGTGGTAGAACATAAACAGCATAATTTAAATTGCATTTCAAATCATAACAGTAATTTGCAGTGTTTTAAAGAACAGATTCCCTTCCCAAAGACTTCAGCGTGCTTTGCTGAAATATCGTAAACACTCCAAGGACTGAGTTCAAATTATAGCTCTTTCTTTTCCCATCTACTAGCTTTAGCCTCCATATGCCTCTTGGCTTCATCAGACAAACAGTATTAGGCTCAACTAGATGAAGAGCATAAAGTGTGTAGCATAGCGCCAGGTGCTCAGTTTACATTTAATCACAACTAACCTTCCTTTCCCATTGGCTCAAAAATAATACACAACCAACTGACAAAAAGATTTCTTTATTCTTTTCATAAAAAAGGAGTGTCAAGGAAGCCTCAATGTGTGCATCTCTTGTTTGTCATATTGGTCTTAAAAAAACTTTCAAGCCCTGCTGGCATAGCTCAGTAGGTTGAGCATTGTCCCGTGCACCAAGAGGTCCCTGGTTAGATTCCTAGTCAGGGCACATGCCTGGGTTGCAGGCTGGATTCCCAGTGAGGGCGCATGTGGGAGGCAACCTGTTAATGTTTCTCTCTGGCATCAATGTTTCTCTCTCTCTCCATCTCCCTTCCTCTCTCTAAAAATCAATAAAAAATCATATTAAAAAAGTATGCCCCAATTGCTTTCTTTAAAACTAATGGTTTCAGCACCTTAGTTAGGAATTTGGGCTATAGGGTTTGTGACTTTAAAAAGAATCAACATATTGCACAGATGAGAAATGTGTCTCAGGGCTGGTAGCTCTGCTGAGATAGGTGACATGAAAAGGCATTGTTGCCTTGCCCAAAGCAAACTTCTAGGGCTATCTTTGTGATTCAGGATCCCATAGCCAATGACAGGCTGCCAAGAAAGCTGAGGCTGTAGGAGCTACAATCATCTTCCTTCAACCCTGGAAACTGGACAGCCCAGCCCAAGCATATTGTTGGTGTTTTATTAAAAGGGTTGATTTGAGGAATGTTGTGTTTGCCATGCAGTGTCATGCCTTGAGGCCTTGGTTTCCAGCCTTTATTTATATGCTTAATTGTTGCTATGGAAATTCAATATTTAAAGAGGTAATTATTGCTGATCTTGTTGCATGTGTCCATTTCTGATGTCCAGCTGTTAGCTCTTTAGCTCCAGTCTAGCAGATTAATTACTGCTATTGATTACTTTGAGCTTCTCTCTTCACACCTGCAGTCTGTGTAATTAGCTGGTGGCCTCCTCTGAAAATTAGGAGCAGTTTCATCCTGGCACTTTGCCATTTCCCAGCCATGTGCACTGCACTGATGAACAAAAGCAAATCTATTTTAAATAGAGATATCTGAGTAATGAACTCTTTGTGTTTTTGAACTATCCATGGATAATTCAAATTACCCTCAGTTAGCAAATATTGTACCTCACTTGATGACTATCTGCAAAGAAAAAATTCTGAAACACTGGTTTTTATTCCCATTTCCACCTTGCAGAAATTTGCTCCTGTGTGTGTGTGTGTGTGTGTGTGTGTGTGTGTTTAAATCAAAACAACTTTCTAATTCTGCTGCCAATGGTATCGGGGTTCTGGAATAGGTCTCCTAATGGAGTCCAGTGGAAGCAGCTGAGTTTGCACTCTGAGTATTCCCCACGTCCGGATATTAATGTCCATGCTTTCGTTAGATCCACACTCCCAGTCTGAGAGACAAATCACCATTCTTAGGAGTCATTGATCTGCATTGGGCAAAAAGTTTCCAATTAAAAAAAAGATTTAGGCAGCGATATGAGAGAGCTATTGCAGGGGTCTTCAAAATGTTCTTTCTAACTTTATTTCACTTAGTAAGATGTTTTCCTCTCTGCTTATTGGAAACCAAACCTGGCTTTGCCACGTATTGACATCTAGAGCTCTGCCTCTGATGTCCCATTATGATGCGTTCTCATCTGTCAAGTGTTACGCCTAACACTCAGGAAATACAAGTTGGTAGCAGAATTGGGAGTGGACTTCCCAAGTAATGACACGCAGTGATTACTAACATGGCCAGCTGTTCCTTTTCATGCCGATAGGGTCCCACTAATGTTCCCTTTAGCTGTTTAACTTGTGTTATTATACTAAGGGTTATTGCTTATTGTAGGAAAAAATTAAGTGCTTTCCTCCTGCCCATGGCATGCATCTGTCAGCTTTCATTTGAAGCTCAAAATGGAAATGTATGTCCCAAAGCCCACCCCGCGCATGGACAGAAGAAGATCAGAAAGTTATCACTTGTCAGAATGATAGAAGTATCATTCCACTTATGTCAGGCACAGATGTGTTTGGTTGCATCATGGCAATGTGGGAATGCTTCCACAGCCCCAAAGCAGCCTCTCTGGAAGCAGAGAAATGCAACCTCCTGCTGTCTGGAGAATCAGGTGGGAGAAGAGCATGGAACGGGAAAGTGGAAAAGGAGTAGGGGCATTTACTCATCAACTCAACGAAGCTTTGGGGCACATAATGGAGAGGCTGAACACGGCCCTCAGACCAGAAGGTCCCCAGCTGGAATCTCATCATTTCCACTGTTTCCAGATTAAAATTTAAATTGTGTGCTGCCATTTGGAGGCCTTCTGGGCAGGGTCTCACAGAGTCACCAGTTATTAGGGATGGCTCCTATTATCACAACCCTAAAAGCTATTTGAACAGCAGCCTAATGTGATTGTGATTTCCAAGGGCCATTTGCTGTTATTGCGGCTCCGCTCAGATGTGAATGGGAGCAACTAACCAACGTAGCCTTCTCATAGTACCAGCGAGGAGGATTCGGAGCACCAGAGAAGTATTTCACTGGCCATAAATATAAATTCACCTCAAATAAGCAATCTTTTGCTTCCCCCATTTGGACAAGGTCATCTATAATTCTGGAAAATAGTGAGACTTTTTCCATTACCAGAGCATAAAGTTTAGAAATTCACACTAATTACAATTTCAACTCAACTGGAAATATAAAAACACAGTTTTTTTTTTAGAAGGGTGCCACAGTAAAATACAAAGTGATAGTTGTACATAATATTCCATACTTACAGATTATATAATGCCTTTCAAATGACAGGAATTTACATAGACGTACACATATACACATATACATATATATGCATATACACACTTTTATTTTTGGCATTGCAAAATTCAGCGTGCTTAACCTTGTGACTCCCTGAGGCTGTGCACGTGAAGTGGGATGTGTCACAGATCTTTCTGGTGTATGAGGTTGCTTCAGCATCCACAGAAGAGAAAGGAAAAGTATTTCTAGTTAAGTTTTTAAACCTGATTTATAAAACCAGTTAAGTTTTCTAAACCACAATGAAGGGTATATCTGTGCATGTGTGTGTGTGTGTGTGTGTGTGTGTGTGTGTGTGTTCAAAGTTCCTGGGGATATTTAACATGTATGACACTACGGTAGGGTATATTGAAAAGGTAAGTAAAGTGAGAGGTGAGAATTTATCCAGTGAATAATAAAACTAGCATAGTTGACATGTATCAGGTGCTTGTTGTGTCAGGCATGGGCTACGCGCTTTGAACACATCCTTACAGACCTGTATAATGGAAGTTGCTGTTCTCTGCATTTACAGATGGGGACATGGAAGCTGAGAGGTTGCCCAGCTTGACTGGTCAAATGTAGGAAGTGACTTCATTTGTCTATAAAGCCAGACTTTGAATTACTTCTGGTTATTTTATACTGGCTATACAGCTTTGGTGGCATTTTTCTCCCTTTGTGTGGATTCTTTAATATTTGGATTAACCAAATAAAATATCCACTCAACCACCTGGAGTCTTTGGGCCCAAATAATATTACTTAAGCTTTAGTCTAATATTTAGCTTTTCTTAACTGTAACTTATTACAAACAGTTGTGCCAGGAGTTCCAAGATCTTGTTATCTTGTCCATGAAGAAAGAGCCCACATTAACACAATGTGGGGATGGAGCTGAACTGGGCATTTGTGCAACTGTTGTCTGGCTCGGGTCAAGTGGAATGCTCAGTGACTTTCATAAGTTACCCTCGGGGGAAGCCTTTCTGCTGGGAGAATCACAGATTATTATTGATTCCCTCACTGGGAATGCAGGGAAAGTCTCCCCTCCCACACCTTTGCTGTTGTTTCTTTTTCGCTGCTGTGTACAATGTTCTTGTCTTACTTAGATGCCTCAAAAATGTGTTTTCCAAGGAACCAATCAAAATAATGTATTTCTACTTATATATAGCACACATATGTAGAATATATTTTATTTTTTCTTAAATATGTTAATATGTTTTACACATTTATGTGTGTATTGCAGGCACACACACACACTTGCTGTTTTGTGCAGTGTTTCTAAGACATTTTCTGGAAGAACCTTTGAGAGCATGAAGGGTAGGACCTTCTTGGTGCCAGTATGTGTGAGGGTGCGGGGCGTGGTTTTATAATCTTTACTACACATCAGATAACCTTCAAGAAATTATTTTGTGAAAACAGAGAAAGTCATATTTTCCCTTTCTGTCTAATAATGTCCCATCCCTAGCATCAACTCTCGCCCTAATGAGCTGAAACTACATTAGCTAAATCTTAGGCAGATAAATTGATTCAAACCTTGGTTTGATGATCCTACTTAAGACATTCAATTAATTCTGTTTTGCTACAAGCTAATTTATGACTTTGTAGTTATTCAAAAATTGTTGAAGATACAAAGCAGTGGGAGACAAAATAATGAATTATTCTACCTTCACGTGCTCATCATGTGCTCACTACAATAAGGGAGGAAGAGAAAGAAGAAAAATGCCTTTGATGTTAGATATGTGAGTATTCCTTGTCATAGCAGACAGTCTTTGACTGATATAAACACATTTATATCCCTCAGGGGGTACTAATTAGTGCAGTCAATGTTGGTTTATTAATTGCTAAAATTTTCTTTATTTATTCAGTAAGTAGTTTTTCTTTTTTCTTTTTCCCTTCCCTCCTTCCTGCCCACCCTTTCTACCAAGATAACACTTGTTTAGTGTTGTCATAAAACTTGTTTTCTTTGTGGTAGATAATGACTGACAGCTTGATAAATCTGTGATATAATAACAGATATTTTGATCCACTTTTCTGTGACAAAGCTTAATAGTTGATCTGTAGGATTTGAAAGAAAAGAGAAAAATCTGAGCATTTTAAGGCAATTTACAAACTTATGCCGCACTCGGTGTGCTTTTAATGAGCTTCTCTAGATCTACAGGTAGTGCAAGTTTTCTCTGCTGATGTGCAGGGCAACTTGTCAAGACATCCTGCAGGGAAGTGTGTTCAAAGAGGGTCAGCCGGGAAATAGAATTGCATGAAGTGATGCTGGGGTACATAATTGACTTCCTGTGTCTCTGGAAATTGATAGAAGGCGAGGTGGAGAGGAAGCTGCCCTTCTCAATTCCCGGTCTCTCTCTCTCTCTCTCACTTTATTAAAACTGCTTTTCCTACACTTCCTTCTACCATTTCTCTTTCCTTTTTGCATTCTTGCAGTCTAAAACCCTAATCGCCACCCATGTTGCTTTTGTTGCTGAATTAAAATATGAAACATTTCTTATAATAATGAGCCCCAAATTTCGTGTCTGCTCTGTTTTATAAGCTACATATTTTTCTGTGTTTTTCTAAAGGCAAACAACAATCACATGCCTCTTCCCAGCATGGTAGCCAGTGGTATTGTATGAGAGGTTAATCTCGCCATGCTGCAAAACAGGGGCCTATTTCTTAGGAATCTTTGCTGTGACTCCCCCCTTCTCTCTGGTACTTTGGAGGACTGAATATACCCACCAATCTCAACACCACTTTCCCCCAGTAATCAATAATGGGAACAAAATACGCATTTGCCAAAGTCACAGATTTTCCAATATTTCTTCTCATGTGAATTGAAAAAATAGGTACTTAAAATGGGCATAGTCAGTTAATTTAAAATTAAGTCTGTCTTCATGGTATGAAGGAAAGCAGTTGTCCAGACTGTATTGCTTTTGTTGTATTTTTATATAGTTCTAGGTACCTACTATTTAGATAGTATTTCATAAAACAAAACACCCGCTTCTATTCTGAGACGGCCAGAAAGTGAACTTGTAAAGTAGTGTCAGTCATAAAGTCAGTTGTCAGTAAGGTGAGACCGGTACTTTGACAATGCTGGTGTAAGTAGGGGCAAGGGAAGACAGCAAATACCCAAACATACGCAAGGAATTAATTTGTTGTTGTTGTTGTTCAGAAGGCTTCTAAGGCTGTTCTGTGGGGCTGGGTTTATAGAAAGCCTGGTCCGTGTTCCTGCTCGGTTGGATTTATCTCGCATGTTCTCATTGGGACGTTTGGAAAAAGAACTTCCCTCAGTTGTTTAAAGGAGGCCAGAACCTGGACATTCTTTGCCAGCTGTCAGTTCCATCTGCAATGAAAGGATGTGGAGAAATAGGAGCCTCAGGGATTAGCACGAATTTGTCCTGTGACACATTGGAACTTGCCATGGAAACATCTCACACCAGATCCTGGTTTTAGAGTCTGAAGAAATAGGGTGTGAATAAGAGGTGTTTTCGATGAACTCTTGGAATTCAGCCATATGTCTGAGGTTATAGCTTAACTCCCTTGATCACCTGGATGTTTAAGTTTTGATTTTTAAAGACCATTTTATGAAGAAAATGTTTTCCACTGGGCTCCTGGATTGTGGGCATATACCTGAATTGTTCTTTGGTTGGCGGAGATAGGAGGAGACGGATGGCCAGAGGCAGTGTGCCCAGGTACAATATGCTTGCAGACCTAGGGCATCCTGATCATTTCTCTTTGCAGTGACTCCTTCCAAATGTCACCATTCCATAACCACACTGAACTGGGCACATATATCTTCTTAGCGCCTGGCTAAATTAAAGAATACCTTTGCCACCAAGGAACTAAGAAATTAAATACCTGTTACTAGACATGGTGAACTTTCATGGACTTCTGCTGTGGGTAAGTCTGTATAGCTCTGACTAGCCTTATTCAGCACAGTTCCGCTTAATGTGGGCTGGGCCTTGTGCTGCTCTCCAGGGCATTAAAGCGGCTGCCACCATGCAGCTTCTTCAGCTCACGCCTCTCCTGCCCTTTCCCTTCCAGACAATGTTTGCCTGTTGAGCTGATGATCAAAATGGACTTTTTTTTTTTTTGACTTTCTAAATTCACCCTAGGCATTGTTTAATCCTCTTTATTACTTGCAATGCGAAACCATTGATTTTGCCAATTAAAGCACTGACATAGAAATATATCACATTTAAATCCTGATGTTAATGTTATCTGTATAGGTCAGTAGTTCTCAACCTTCTGGCCCTTTAAATACAGTTCCTCATGTTGTGACCCAACCATAAAATTATTTTTGTTGCTACTTCATAACTGTAATGTTGCTACTGTTATGAATCGTAATGTAAATATCTGATATGCAGGATGGTCTTAGGCGACCCCTGAGAAAGGGTCGTTCGACCGCCAAAGGGGTCGCGACCCACAGGTTGAGAACCGCTGGTATAGGTAGTATCTTTTTGGCCGTGGCAATTCCTGCAGATTTTTACTATTACATGTTTATGCATCATTTAAAAAGAGGAAAGAATTTTGGTTAATGGTTGTTCTAGTGATTTCTAGTAAGGAAACAAAGAATGCGGTTATACAAATAACAGGCTGAAGAAAAGGTTCATTTTAAAGTAAACTTTATATTTCTTAAATTCTAAGATGACATATTTGAAGACTGAGCCTCCAAAATAATCTGTCTTCACATTTAGTAATACATTAAACTAACTATTCTAAGACATGTTCAGAGAATGGATATTTGAGTTAAACAAACTTGGCTCTGGAAAGGGTCATGTAGCATGGATAGTATAATGTATATTTAATTCTAAATTGTTATTGAAGAAAAAAATCTCTCCTTGATTTAGAAAGCTTTCAGAATTTTGCAATACTTTGCAGTTATTATTAGGAATAATACTTATTATTAATCGACTTTTGTGAAATTTATACTGAATGTATATGAAGTATAATAGAACTCAGATATTGTTCTATTTAAATAATTAGGTATTTGCAAACAATGTGATGTTTTCTTTTGGACTAGGTTATAGTAAGAGCAACCTTCCCCTCCCCTCCCTTCCCCTCCATCCCCCCTTCCCTTTCCTCTTTCACCTGCACAAATCTCAACTGAGTGCCTTGTCTGAGCCAGGCATGGTGCTGTGGAGATACAGAACTGAATAAGACATATAAGCCTATCACTATATGCTTAGTCTCTCTTTTTTTCATGATTTAACTATTTTTATTTATTTTTTATGCTTAGTCTCTTAAACCTGGATCTAAAATGTCATTTTTTTACCCCCCCCTCTTCAACATATAGCTATCAGAAAGCTGTTGACTCTACCTCCAAAATATTTAACTTGGATCTGTTACACCAAATCAGCTGCCATATCCACCTGCTCTAATCCAAGTTACCATCACCTTTCACCCAATCTATTACAATTGCCACCTAACAAGTCTTCCAGTATTACTGATTGTCTTCCTTAATAAAATCATCTTCTATTAATTAAAATGATCTTTAAAAATATAAATCTGATAATCTAATTTCCCCCATTTTAACCCTCCAGTAGTTTCCATTACTTTGTATTTTACTGTGAATTGTTAGTTTCTGCCTTTGGCCTTACACAATTTGGCCCTTACCCACCCTTTTGCACACCATTCCTCAGGGACACTCATGCTGTTTCTGACCCTCAGGCAAATCAGGCTTGTGCCTGCCTCAGAGTCCTTGCCCATGATTTCCCTCCAGCCTAGAATGATCTGTCCTCCTCTCTTTTTGCTTGGCTTCATCACTTCATTCCTGTCTTAGCTCAGATGCCACCTTCCCAGAGAGACCTTCCATCTCCTGGACCCTCCCCCTTTAATCTCCCTCTGTATCATATTGCATTGTCTTATATTTCTCATTGTTAATCAAAATTATTTTATTAATTTATTTGTTTACACATTTATCATTTGTCTCTTCCACTAGAATGCAATCTCTATGAGAGTAGGCACTTTCTCCATTCTGTTCATTATTGCATCTTTAATGCTGAGAACAGTGTTTAACATATTCAAAGCACTCAATGATTATTTTTGTGTATTAATAAGATCCTTGCCCATGTGGACCTTTCACTTTCACAAATATTTTCACATTTTCTTTTGTAAATTTGATAAAGACTGGTGGCACTTATTTAGGTAATTTTACCAAATTTAAGTCTAATAAAACAAGGATATATTAGTCTGCTCAGACTGCCATAAATAAACACCACAGACTAGTTGACATAAACAACAGAATTTTTTCCCCTCACAGTTCTGGAGACTACAAGTATAACATCAAGATGCTGTCAGGATTTGCCTTGGCAATGAGTTCTTAGGTGTGTATGACACCAAAAGCCCAGGTGACAAAGGAAAAAATGAACAAGTTAAGATTATATCAAATTAAAAAGCTTCTGCACAGGAAAAACCAATCAACAAAATGAAAAGACAACTTATGGGAATTGGGTAAAATATCTCCAAACTATATATCTGATAATGGGCAGTATCCAAAATATATAAGGGACTTTCAATGGCAAAACACCCTTAAATAACCTCATTGAGAAATGGGCAAAGGAACTGAATAGACATTTTTCTAAAATCCAACAGATATTTCATATCTATATGAAAAGGTGTCCCAATATCACTAACTACCAGGAAAATGTAAGTCAGAACCACAATGAGATATCACCTCATACCTGTTAGAATGGCTTTGATCAAATAAAGCCAAAGGATAACAAATGTTTGTAAGAATATGGAGGAAAAGGAATCTTTGTACAAGATTGGTGGGAATGTAAATTTTTGCAGATAATATAAAAATAGTATGGATATAACTATCATATGGTCCAGCAATTCCACTTCTGAGTATATATCCAAAAAAACTGAAATCAGAAATTCAAAGAGATATCTGCACTCTCATGTTCAATGCATCATTATTCACCAATAATCAAGATACGTAAAGAACCTAACTGTACATTGATAGTGAGTAAATAAAGAAGATGTGGTAAGCCCTGGCCATTTTGCTAAGTGGTTAGAGTATTGGCCTGGGAACCAAAGGGTCGCAGGTTGATTCCCAGTCCTGGTTGTTGCTCGTGTGTGAAACAACCAATTGATATATCTCTCTCACGTTGATGTTTTCTCTCTCCCTCTCCTTTCCTCTCTCTAAAAATCATGTCTATCTATAATCATCTCTATCTCTATCTTCTATCTATTATCTATGTATCTATCTATCTATCTATCTATCTATCTATCTATCTATCTATCATCTATCTATCATCTTAAAATATTATTCAGGCATGAGAAAGAAGCAAATCTTGCTGTTTGTGACAACCTGGATGAACCTTAAGGACATTATACTAAGTGAAATACACAGACACAGAAAGACAAATTACTAGTATATGATACAACTTACATGATAAATCTAAAATAATCAAATTGGCCGAAGTGGAGAGTAGAATGATGGTTGCCAAGGCCTGTTTGTGTGTGTGTGTGTGGGGGGGCAGTTGGGGGAATATTTGTTAAAGGACACAAAGTTTCAGTTGTGTGAGATAAATAAACCCTAGAGATCTACAGTACAGCATAATACCTATCGTTAACATTACTGTATTGCATACTTAAAAAGTTGCTAAGAAGGTAGATCTTTATGTTAAATGTTCTTATCAGACAAAAGTAAATAAGAGGGCGGGAGGAAACTTTTGGAGGTGATGGATAGGTTTATGGAATAGATTGGAGTGATGATTTCATGGGTGTATACTTATCTCCAAACTCATCAAATTGCATACATTAATTATGTACAGCTATTTCTATGTCAAAATAATTGAAAATAAAAGGTGCCATCAGAACCAACTTCTGGTGAAGCCTCTCTTCCTGGCTTCTAGATGACCAGATATGGACTCTGTGTACACATGGAGAGAGAGCTCTGATCTCTCTTCCTCTTCTTATATGGACACCAGTCCTATAGGATTAGGGTTCCACACTTATGGCCTCATTTAACCTTAATTACCCCCTAAAGACCCTATCTCCAAATACAGTCACATTGGGAAATAGGAGTGCAATGGAATTCATTTCGGGGAGATACAATTCAGTCTACAACAAAGGGTGAGGAGAAAAGTTGCTTAAGCTATAATGGATTTGTTCAATTCCACACAGGAAAAATGTGAGATGTTGATATATGTTATGTCAAAATTCCTATGGGGCCAATGTATTGCTTGCCTGGTAGTATATTTCAGTGCATGCACTTCTCTTGTTGATTTGCACAATGGGGCACAAATATGCTGATAATTTAAATTGGGATTATACTTTTTTTTAACATAATGACTTGGCTAAGGTAACATGCAAAGCTAGTCACATGTAACTAAAAGGAGTTTGCTTTTCAAAATTTCCAGAAGCTTTGTGCTTTCAATGAGCATCATTAATGATGTCCCTAAATTTACCAAGAGACAAGCTTAATTCCACAATGCCCAAGTAGAAGCCTTCACAAAAAGATGAAAAATAAATTGGGGAAAAGTTATTTTTCTTTTCCTTTTTCTTCCATCTCACCTATTCTCTTTCTCTACTTCTCATCCTTCCTTTTCTTTTTAAGAGAGACTGTTGGGTGAGAGATGATCCCCTTAATTCATTTTATTGCCTAATTTCCGTAGCATGAATATTTAGGAGGTTCTTAATGATGGTTTCTAGACAGTGACAGAAATGGAAATTATTTACCCCAGGAACCCTGCATGTATTCTTGTTAACTCATTTGCATACTGTTAAATAACTAACATATTGCTGGGACCAGAAGATTTGGAAACTCTCCACTGCACTCCGTTTTTATACTACATTTTTAGCATGAAAATTGTATTTACCTAAGTTATAAGTTTTCCTTTGTGTCATTCAAATAAAAATTAACTGGGCAGAATCAGAGAGGCATTAAGTTATTGCCTTGCTTTGTATCTTTTCAGGCATCTTGGGAGAAATAAATGGACCTACATGGGTAATAGCTTTCAGTGGCTGAATAATGTAATAAAAAATTAAAAACATTAAATAAATATGGCTATGATTATATTGTGCACAGGATAAAACCTAGTAAATACTTAGAATAAGCTGAATTGGTATAAAGTTAGAGTTCGATTGATATAAAGTTGCTTAAACATTGGGAAGCAACTAGAATAATTGATTATGGGTTGGAATTTTTAAAAACCTTCACATAGATTCTGATAAATTGGCTGCACTAGTGTAAATATGACAGTGTGGGGCAAACACAAAAACATGATGACATGTTGATGGTCAGGTCTAATTTAAGAACCCATATAAACATTATATTTTAGAGGAGGAAATTGTCACACACATATTCAAATGGAATGTCTTTCAATTTGCATTTGAAAGTGGTTTGGCTGGGATGGGATGGGACTGTTGCTCACTAGGTTTGAAATATTTTTAGGAATTTGAAGAAAGTAAAACTGCATGTTTCAGAAGATCCAATCCTTTTATCAATACAAATACATGAGCATTTTTTTTTAAACCGGCAATCCTGTGTATTCCAGCTGCAGACTGCCAAGGCACCATCTGGTATGTGTGTGTGAGTAGGCGGAGGTGAGACCCCAGCTAACACTGGAGTCTTCAGCTAGTCTAAGTTGTTTCTTATTTACCACTTCATAAACACCTGGGTTCAGAGACAGAATTAAAACCAAAATCCTAATCTATTCCACTCATCTTTAAGCCCCCCCCTTTTTTTGGACTTACATAAAGGTGTCCATTTTTAGGGATTTTGTTGGAATGGGAAAAATAGCTGTGATAGCTGAGAAAAATCTAAATTCTAAAATGGGAAAGATTTTATTTCATTCACACTTAAAGGTTCTCCCCCAATTATTGCTTTGGATCAAGAAGAAAAGGTTTGTATATATATATTTTCCCCCATGTGCTACTTTGAGCAATGTTCATATGTTATGTGAAATGATTATGCTAAGTATCTGTGAGAACTTGAGTCTTGGTGTGGATATATAGTGAGTCTATAGGACCCAAAAGGGAACAACAATAGGAGGATAGGAAAAACGAGGGATTTTTTAAAAATGAAGAGCTAGTATGAGATGGGCAAGCAGGGGATTAAATGAGAAATTGGGTGGTTTGAGCAGATTGTGTATATATTTCCCTCACTGAGACCCCCAAGATCTCTTATTATACATTGCATGGGGACAATAATCTCTGCTTTCCTATGAACTTTTTAACTATGCACTTTCATCATTGCTGCGTATTTTTTTTAAGTTTGACTCAGAAACAAAGGGGTAATTTAATACAGGAGCTCAACATGGTGACTGAAAACTGGCCAGGAAATACACATTATTAATCATGATTGATAAATGCTATTAGTGCTAAGCTACACATATTACTGCAGTTACAAAGTTAGCATGGTGCCTAGAACATCATTTTTCCTCCTTTTACAAATGCTACAAACTGAAACAGCATCTTTTAGAACGGGAGATTGCCCAGACACGTGTCCGTGGTGCGAAGTGCAGACAAGTGTGGTCCATAGGGTTCCTGTGTCTGGCTGGTGGGCACCGGAGTGCTGGTTGTGCCTGATTCAATCAGCAATCACAGATGTAGTCATTGCTATTTTATGACTTTGAGAGCCTTGATTGTGAATTATATTTTCAGATTGCAATTTCTTTCTAACTAGGGCCCTTTGTAATCAGGGACCTGAAGAGTCTTGCAGTCTGTGATAAAATTGTGTTTTCTCCTTTAATAATACATCAGCTATCATTGTATTTGTCAAGATTTTGTTCAATGTGGCTTAAGCAAAATCCATGTGTGTGAGGAACAAATTTGGCCAGATTTTGTTTGTGTTAGGCACCCTTCCCCTGTCTTGCTCCAACTGGACACACATGATTCCAAAGTGAAACTTACTGGGTTTTAAAGTCTGGAGCTATTAATCCATAAACGTTGGGCTTTCTTTTTTCTTTTTTTAAACTGACTGCACTGTGTTATATCTGATTGGACATCCAATGGGGTAAGGCCTGGTCTCAGTCCTAAAGGAATCTGCAGTCTTTGGGAAGTCAGACTCTAAATGGATTTATAAAATAACTAATTCTATAAGATATTTTGTGATAAAGTGCCATGAGCATGCTATTTAAAGAGTAGTTTTGCAATAAAGACATATGCCTTGACAGCGGAGTTTAGAATGAGCTTAAACTAAAGTGAAATTAAGTGTTATTACCAGGAGGTTTGAGAGCTATTCTATCTAAGAACTGGTATACAGATCATTGTATTTATGAACCAGACAGCTATGAAAGACCATTAAAAGCAAATGGATGGGAAATGTACTGAAAGTTAAAGAGTTAGCAAAGGTACTGTGAGAAGGGTGAATATTTGAGGCTGCCCCTTGAGAACCAATCAATGTTTGGATATTTCCATACTCATGACTTCACTGGTATTGGGATCTCATTGTGCGATTCATAAACAGATCGTACGTTGGATAAAAGCTGAGAATTTAACCCTTTGTTGCATTCATTGATTTTGATCCACCCTGTAAAAGAATTCTGCCCAGCAGAAAACCAGTTAAGGCAGGTTTTGTCTGTTGCTGTGCCTCCAGAAAATATATAATTCCCATGCAAAAAAAATGCATCGAAGAGAGAAACACCAGCTTGCTGAAACCCTCATACCCTCATAATGGAGTATGGCCAAGGCAATTGTTGATCTCTTACAGCTTTGTGAAGAGTTAGCTTAGCAGTTAAGCTCTGAATAGGTCCACCCTTCTGTTACTTAGCCAGCAATCTGCTCCCTTCCAATGAATGAAATAAAAGCTGAGAGGCGGAATTTCATCTTTGGTCAAATTAGAAACCTGTCTCCTATGAGTGGGGTCACTTCTTTCTTTAAGATCTTCTACTACCAAGGAGAGAAAAAAAATCTTGGTTATATAACACAACCATCATTCCACAGCTACAAACCTCACTTGGTGAAATTTTTTTCTTGAATTGTGAGTTGAACCTAAATGGGAATGCTATCTACAAACCCATTATTCTTAGTACTGCTACCTATAATTAACACTACCCAATGGAATTTAAAAAATACTTATAAAAAAGGCAACAGAGTGACAATTACCATTATCCCCAACTAAACTCCTCCTCCTCCATGTTTTCATCAAGAGAGTGGTGTTATTACTTCAACAGGCACAGTGTTGTGGTGACTTTTGTGATACAAATAAAGCAAGACTAAAATTCTAATTGTGAAATGTAAAAGGAAAGTAATTGCTTTGTGTTGGTTAATTCCATCTTTGTGTGATGGCAGCAGCTGCGATTCCCTGCCTTGTGTATTTTAACAGATGGCATTATTTCTTGTGGAGTGTTACAGTAGCAACCGAGGTGACACTGAAGGAAAATTCTGTGATTGTATGTTAAGTAAGAGATTACTGACAGCCCTGCTGAGCGGCGATGCAGAACTGCACGTCGTGGTTCTCTTCTCACCTCTACAGCCCACACCAAATGGTTTCCATTTGCGGCACATGGAACTGGAATGGAAAGATGAATGAAAAATTATGTTCTTTTTACACCATTAGGAGGCCTGGGGTGAAGGCTCAAATCTGGCAAAAAGGTGCATTTGTTAATCCAGGATCATACTGTCGTATTTTCCTATCAAGGGCCAGAAAATGGAGAGGTGTTGATAGGCCTGAGTTCTAGAGCAGGATCGGCCTAAGTCACTTCTCTTTGGATTGGCTTCCTTTGTGTAAAAGGCTGGAGTTGAACTAAAATAAATCAATCTCTAGGACTCTTTCTATTCTGTGACTCTGCAAGCTCTGAGCTTTGTGTTTTAATGGCACAGAAGACAAAGTGAGTAGAATGCATGAAAGAATACATGATAGTCTGCTAGGTATGCTACTGATATTGATGCAGTGAAGAGAAAATACCAATGGGAGTCAGGAGATCTGGCCATGGTTCAGCCATGAAACATGTCATTGAGTCAATCCATGTCAGCCTCCTCACCTCTTTCACAAGGCTGTAGTCAAGGTCTAATGGGATTATGCTATTGAAAGATGATTAATTAATCCAACAAACATTGCACAACTGGCCCTGTGCTAGACACTGATCCGAGTGCTGGGAATTCAATGGTAGGTCAAGTGTGGTCTTTATTTTGGAATAAAATGTCTAGTTGGGGAGACAGAGAGGTCAATGGCTAATTATAATAGAGTATAATAGGGGCTTTCATAGGCACCAGTATAAGGTGATATGAAAGTATATGGAAGGGATAACTCACCCAGCTGGGAGTATTGAAGGCTTCCATGAGGAAGTGGATTCTAAGATAAGGCAAATAATAGGGGGAGAAAATAACATGACACTCTTATTGAACCACAATTCAAAAATCATCATGGTTTGGTTTTACTTTGCCACTGGTCTTAAAAGTAGGAGTCCAATAGCATCTTGGGTTTTGATGAACAAAGTGTGTTCTTATTAAATATTCTTGTAATTATTTATATCCTGCCTAATTTCCACAACAAACAGTTTTAAAGGCCGGATAAATGATTTTAAAGAGAATACCATCTCTGGCTGTCACACTCTCAATGTAAGCTTAAAAAGTCCTCTCTAGACTTTCCTCTTCACAAATGCTTGTGTGAGGCCCCAAGAGTTCCACGGTGTGCTTTGAAGGAAGGTATGCATGGATATACTTTGATTGGTAAATGGAGAAATGATAGTGGCTTTATATATAATACTAGAGGCCCGGTGCACAAAAATTTGTGCACTCGGGGGGGAAGGGGGGGATCCCTCAGCCCGGCCTGTGCCCTCTCGCAGTCTGGGACCCCTCGGGAGATAACGACTTGCTGGCTTAGGCCGGCTCCTGGGTGGCAGAGGGCAGGCCCAATCCCTAGGTGCAGCCCCTAGTTGGGCTCAGAGCAGGGCTGATTGGGGAGTTGGGGTGCCGCCCCCTGTCATGCACAGAGCAGGGCGGATTGGGAGGTTGCGATGCCACCCTCAGTCACGCTCAGGGTAGGGCCGATTGGGGGGTTGGGGCACTGCCCCCTGTCACATTCAAGGCAGGGTCGATGGGGAGGTTGCGGCGCCACCCCCTGTCACGCACAGAGCAGGGCCCATCAGGGGGGTTGGGCGCTGCCCCCTGTCATGCACAGAGCAGGGCCCATCAGGGGGTTGGGGAGCTCCCTCCTGTCATGCACAGAGCAGGGCCCATCAGGGGGTTGGGGAGCTCCCCCCTGTCATGCACAGAGCAGGGCTGATCAGGGGGTTGAGGAGCTCCCCCCTGTCACTCACAGAGTAGGGCCGATAGGGGAGTTAGGGCACCACCCCCTGTCACACACAGAGCAGGGCGGATCAGGGGGTTGGAGCGCCGCCCTCTATCACCCGCAGAGCAGGGCCGATCAGGGGGTGGGGGCGCCGCCACTGTCACACACAGAGTCGCAGGGCGATCAGGGGGTTTGGGCGCTGCCCCCTGTCACGCTGATCCTGGTGCTGGGAGGCATATTACCCTTTTACTATATAGGATAAAGGCCTGGGGGCCGGCTGGTTTGCCCTGAAGGGTGTCCTGGATCAGGGTGGGGGTCCCCACTGGGGTGCCTGGCCATCCTGGGTGAGGGGATGATGGCTGTTTGCAGCTGGTCACACACCCTTCAGGGTGGAGGTCCCCACTGGGGTGCCTGGCCAGTCTGGGTGAGGGGCTGAGGGGTGCTTTCAGGCTGGTGGTTGTTGACTGAAGCTCCCAACCGCTCCTTTTTTCCCCTCTTTTTTTAATTTTATTCTGGGCCAGCTTTAGCTCTGGCTCTAGCTCTGAGGCTTCCGCTGGTTTGTTTGTGTTCTATAATCGAAACAATGTATAACTCCAGCTCTGAGATCCCGGGGTTTTGTTTAACTTCTATATTTGTTACAAAGTTTCTTAGAGTTGCAGCTCAGAGGCCGGCAGCGCAGGCGGGGAACGTTGGAGTCCTCCTTCACTGCAGCAAGCAAGCCTCATGTTCGCTTCCAGCTGCCTGGCTGCCGGCCGCCATCTTGGCTGACAGTTAATTTGCATATACTCACTGATTAGCCAATGAAAAGGGTAGCGGTCGTACGCTAATTACCATGTTTCTCTTTTATTAGTGTAGATGAACCTTTGGCTTTCTTTTTATAATCTTCTCTAAGAGAAGGGTCATCAGCTTGCTGTTCAGTGGCTAATAAATCCGATTCATCCCTCTCCCTGCAGGCTGGCCCTCCTCCATATTACAATCTCAGCTTCTATTGTTGCATAAAAACTAACCCCAAAACTTAGTGACTTAAACAGCCACCATTGTATTTGCTCACAATTCTATGGGTCAATATTTTAAACAAAGGTCATCTGGTTGGTTCTTCGGCTTCATGTAGTGTCAGCTGAGAACATCCACTTGGTTGCATTCAGCAGGTGAGTAGATTAAGATAAAAGTGCAAGAATTTTTCACTCTTAGGTTTTGTGCTCCATTTCACCTCTATGTGCTTTTCTCTCTCCAAATAGCTGGCTTAAGTTTACTCACAGCATTGTAGTCTTGGGGAAATCAGACTTTCTTACATGGCTCCCAAGAGGAAATATTCTAAGAGGGAGCTGCCAATCTCTTACGGCTCAGACGTTTCACAGCATCCCTTCTTCCATGGTCTATTGATTAAAACCAATTAAAGGACCAGCTCAGATTCAAGAAATAGACATCATCCCTTAATGAGATGTGCAGCAATAGAACTAGGTCACATGGTTCTAGAAGAAATGTTTTTTAATAGTTTTGCTGAGGTTTAACTATCAATGCCATACCTACCTAAAGGATGTGACAAAGTGGAAATAATAATGAATATTAATGTAGTTTTTATGGATTATTCACCACATTGTTATTTAATTCTATGACAGTCCTCAGAGGTAGACCTTACCTCAGTTTCATAGATGGGTAAACTCAAGGGCCACGTAAAGTAAGTTGTATTCAAATCCAGGTATTTTGCTATTATATTGTTCCTTCCCAAATAAGTCTGGAATCAGTCAAAGCAAGACTTAAAATAGCTTCCCATTAGTAATTTAACAATAGTTGAATATGAAGTGACAGAGGAAGTAGGAACATGTCTTTCACTAAAGCATATCCTCTATTCTGTACTAATGTTGGAATCTGACTAGTTGCTTGAACGAGAAGAGTGGCAAGTGTAAAACTGAATTCTTGAACTAAAGTAAGTAGATGAAAAACTACTGCCCAACTCTAGGTTGTCTGGAAATTTGTGTTCCAAATAATTGGCTCAATATCTGCAGCAGAGGTTTATGATGGAATTAGTTCTTTAAAAATAAGCCAGTCATAATCAACAAGATCATCCTCCGAACTTACGAAGTGATTATGAAATCATCACTTCTTAGTTACTTTCCATGATAAAGAAAAAATATGTATTTTGGGTCATGCCCAATAATGTGGCATGTAAAATTCTACTTTTTATAAATACTATGTTCAATTTTAGATCAAAATGTATTCTATATCCAAAACCTTGGAGTGAACAATTTCTAAGTACATTGCTTGTAGTGTGACCTACATAATGTGATGACAGCCCTTTGGAACAATGTCAAGACTGTTCCATACATGTACCCTTTATGAGCAGGCATCTCAATATGGCAGCTTGACTTACACTCAGTTTTTCCTGTATTAATATATACCCAAACATTGCCTAACCCATTTTAAAACATGGATAAATTTAAGAACCTTTATCTTTCATTATACAACTTGATGAACCTGGAAAGAATCTTAGATCAAAACTCAAAATGAAGGAGCTACACAGCAACAGGACTTGTGAGAAGAAGATAACTGGAGTCAACCTGTGTAAATTTGAGGATAGCAGTCTAGTGAGAGTTTACAAATACCAGCCACACAGTTCAACCTTCCCTATCTGCAACATAGAACGGATGTCAGCTTGTGATTATCAAACATTTTAAAGGCATAGATGTAAAAGGAGCTGTGAAAATTCTTTACCCTTTTCATGACAACTATTACTCCATAGGTTGTTTCTAAAAATTGACATTTAAAAGATAACTTGAATAGATTTTAATGACTGCATAGAATGTCTGTATCCAAATTTCTTTATCTGGTCTCTTATTGTTCAGACCTACAGCATGCTTTCATATCTTTTATTTTTCCTTGTGAAAAACAATCTTGTCTGGAATTCGTAAATAAGTATTTGTATACCTACACAATAATTCCTTTAGTGGAAATTTCTAAAATTAAAATGTTTGGGTGAAAGTTTTAGGCATCTGAAATGAATGGTCATGGAGAATATCTGTTTTTGAAATATCTAGTGTCTGGGATAGTCATTATCTGCCCCACTGGTTAAATTTACCTTACGGTGAAAATAATCCAAGTTCACCTCAATATTTAAAGGGTATGGTATGGTCAGAAGCTAATATAATAGCCAGCATTCTGGAACTGACACTAGAAATGAAAATGAAAAAATTAAGAATACGATGACATTCTTGATTTTAGGGAGACCAGGATTAAGCACCATATAGTACTTCCTGATGAAAACAAACCTGGGTCATATATGGAACAAAGCTCTGATGACATTAAAGCACCAAAAACTATTTAATTTTAATGTTCATCTCAGTGCCAAATATTGCACCTGGAGATAATATCTGATTGGATCTGGACCAAAAGGGTAAATTAATGAACACTGGGTATGAACACTAATTTATGAATATTTTACTTTATTTAAAATATTCTTTTGGACTACTCTTCCAAGTCTATATTGTAGTTCCTGATTTTGAATTTTCAGTCGTTTCCTGTTTTTAACTCTACCCTTAGAATATCGCATGGTATTCTATTCCACCTACTCATGATAAATGTTTGTTGTCTTGCTTCCTTCTGCCTCTTTCCTTTCCTTTGCATGCCATAGCAAATGCTTTGCTTTGCTTGGACACTAGTGGATACTTGAAGCGTGTTGATGACATACTAATATTACTCTCTATTTTGTCTCTTTCTAAATATCAAAAAGGATTTTGCCCTAAAATGAAATTCAGTTACTAAAAACACTAAAAAGAAAAAGAAATAATTGTCTCATATTTGGCATATTATAAAATGCTGCCTGCTTCCTGTTTCTCTTGTGTCCTCTGAAGGGAAGAGGAAGAGGATTGAAGAAACTGCATTTAAAGATTGTTCAAAGAAGACATGTTTTTAAGTAAATTTATATATGATCTTAAGTACAAACAATTATCACATTACTATTAAACAATTTCTTTCATCTGAATGGATGAATCAGAGCTAAAAAAAAAAGAGCTTTATTATTTTAAAACCAAAACAATCATTATTTTAAAAACTCTGTTATCTATATATATAAAAGCCTAAGTGACCAAATGACCGAAAGACCGAACACTGAAATGACCAGAATGACCAGAACGACCTGTCACTATGACGTGCACTGACCACCAGGAGGCAGATGCTCAATGTAGGAGTTTCCCTGGTGGTCAGTGCACTCCCACAGCAGGAGCACCGCTCAGCTGACAGACCCATCCCAGAGGTGCACATACCCAGCAGCAGCCACTCCCTTAGTAGTCCTGCAGGTCCAATCTCCGGAGAATGGGCCAGGCATCGATGGACCAGTGCCGCTGGCACAATCCTGACAGTGCTGCTGGCCTTCTAGAAGTCGGCCTTGGGCACCATGGCCACTTCCCCTCCCTAGATGCACCATAAGGAAGAAAGGATATAAAAGCGGCCACCAGATGGCTCCTGACAATCAGCACAAATATCAGTGGGAAGGATCTGGATCCCAGGCTGGCAAGGGTGTCTTACTGCCCACCTGGAGGGCCGATTGCACCCCCGCCCCCCCCCCCCCCACCCATGCATGAATTCGTGCACTGGGCCTCTAGTAAAAGTATAATGATCAGCATAAAAATAACCACATGAAATTTCTCCACCAATGTATAACTACTGTTAAAATATTGGTGGAAACTCTTTTAGATATCTCTCTATGAATGCATACACACACATACAAACACATATACACACACAGTGTGCCTACACACCCATTTTATGTAATTGGGATCACACTATCTATCTATCTATCTATCTATCTATCTATCTATCTATCTATTTATCATCTATCTATATATATATATATACTTTCTATGTATACTTACCAAATACACATATATAGTTAAACTGATTTTAAACATTCATTAATGACCAGTAAGATTCTATATTATTTTTAGTGGCTGCAGGGTATTGCCTTATTTATTCCATAATTTACTTAAATAACATTTAAGAGAAAAAGAACATTTATTCTTTTTTTTTCCTTTCTCCTTTACATTTATTCTTTTTTTTTCCTTTCTCCTTTTCTTTCCTCCCTCCATCCATCCCTAATACAGTTCTTCCTTTTTTGTTTTCTTCATCGCATATGAATTGAAATTTTCATCAGTAAATCGTAAGTGCTTGATATTTTATTCTTTTAATACAGATCTTGATACTTTTCATCTCTGCCAATCTACTAGTATAATATATAGTTGCTTTTTTGCATATCTTTAATTATAAAAAAGAACACTATGTAATGTTTGCTGACTATATTTAAATTTTTTTGAGTAATTGACTATTCTTGTCATATTACAATTTTTATCCTAAAGAAAACTTTGAGCTCTTTGCATAAGGATAATAATCTTTTGTCATATGCTTTAAAAATGTTACTTCCCAGTTTGTATTTTTAAAATGTTAATATGCGTTATTTTTCTCTTATCATGAAGTATTTAGTTTTATATAATCAGTTTATCAGTGTTTTTGTTTTATGGTTCTGAGTTTTATGATATGCTAAGAGATTGTCCCCACTTTATGATTACTTAAAAAAAAAAACTTTTAAATTTATGGCCTAATTTTATTCTTTAAAAAAAAATGAGGGCCTGGCTGGCATGGCTTAGTGGTTGAAAGTTGACCTATGAACCAGGAGGTCACAGTTTGATTCCTGGTCAGGGCACGTGCCTGGGTTGCGGGCTTGGTTCCCAGTGTAGGGCATGCAGGAGGTAGTCGATCAATGATTCTCTCTCATCATTGATGTTTCTATCTCTCTCTCCCTCTTCCTCTCTGAAATCAATAACAACATATTAAAAAAAATGAGGTACTGTCCCAGCATTATTATTATTGTCTCCAAATGAATAGTTTACCTTAAACAATTGACAATATTTTACTACCAAATAATCAGCTTGTTGCCCCAATGACTTTATTGAACAATAATTGGAAGTATTTTTGAACTCTATTTTGTCGTTTCCAAAGTTATTTAGTTGGAATTTTGAATGGGCACTGGACCACATTTCTATAATTCTTTAAATTCAACATACGAAAATTTAGAAAATTTAAACATAATTGCATTATGTTTTATAATGCAATTATATTTAAGAAAACATTTATTCTTTTACTTATGAACATTTTTCTTCTTTTAAAGATGTCTTTTAGTAGAGTGTTACAGGCTTACTAATCATTTTGCCAATTTATTAATATGGTATCTACTTATAACTTTATTTTTTTATAATAATTTAAGAAAGACATCTTTTTATATTATTATTGATCACTTTCTCTCTTCTTTGGGGACTTGCCAGTTTATGTTCCTTTGAGTTAAAAAATAATTCATAAGAATTATTTGCATATTAAGGCTAGAAACCCATTGTCATATGTTTTATAAAAACTATTATTTCCTAGGTTGATTTTATTTTACAAATATGTTTATAGTAGTTTTATTTTTTAGTATAAGGAAGTGTTTCATTTTGGGTAGTAAGTTCATCAGTCTTTTTGTATAATGTTTCTTGGTTTTTATGACAAAAACATATTAATTTATTCTAGTGGGTTTAGCTCTTTAAATTTTAGTCATTCTAGTGGGTGTGTAGGGATATCTCTTGTGGCTTTAATTTTTTTTTTAATCCTCATCTGAGGATATTTTTTCCATTGATTTTTAGAGAGAGTGGGATGGGGGACAGAAAGAGAGAGAGAGAGAGAGAGAGAGAGAGAGAGAGAGAGAGAGAGAAAGAGAGAGAGAGAGAGAAACATTGATGTGAGAAGGACACATCAATTGGTTGCCTCCTGCACATGCCCAGACCAGGAGGCTGGGGAATCAACCTATAATCCAGGTACATTCCCTTGACCAGGAATCAAACCTATGACCCTTTGGTGGGCCAACACTTTAATCATTGAGCAACACTGGCTCATGTGGCTTTAATTTAACGTCTCTAATGAATAGAGATGTTAAGCATCTTTTAATCTATTTGGTATCTGTGTATCTTCTTTGGTGAAGGGTATGTTCAAATATTTTGCCCAGTTGCTTGTCTTACAATTTGAGTTCTGCAACATCAGAATTTATTTTAGATCATCAATTTCTAACCCTGTGTTGTAGCAGGCACACTAGTTTTTAAAACATGCAATACCTGACTAGTCAGGGGCACTCACCTTTTTTTCCTTAGAGTATGAAATAAAAAATGACAATAGTCAGCACAACAATAGCCATCTAGTGTAAATGAATCAAAATCATACCTAGTTTTCTTTCAGATTGGCAAAAATATATTTTTGGTGTGCTGCAGAATTGTAGTAATTAGTTTATGTGTGCCATGAGATGAAAAAGGTTAAAATCACTGTTCTAGGTACAAGTTCTTTGTTGGATATATATTTTGCAAATACTTTCTCCTGGTTTGAGTCTTGTCTTTTCATTACATTGGTTTTTGAAGAACAAAATACTTTAAGTCCACTTTATCATTTAAAAAAATTTTTAAATTATAGTTGACAAGCAATTTTTAAAATATTTTTATTGATTTTTTACAGAGAGGAAGGGAAAGGGATAGAAAGTTAGAAACATCGATGAGAGAGAAACATCAATCAGCTGCCTCCTGCACATCCTACTGGGGATGTGCCTGCAACCAAGGTACATGCCCTTGACCGGAATCAAACCTGAGACCCTTGAGTCCACAGGCTGACGCTCTATCCACTGAGCCAAACTGGTTAGGGCCACTTTATCATTTTTTAAATGAATCATGATTTTTGGTGTTGTACTTAAAAAAGTCTTTAGAAAACACAAGGTCTCTAACATTATCTATGTTTTATTCTATAAGTTTTATAGTGTTAGCTCTTACATTTGTTCTAGTTCTTATGTGAATTAATTTTAGATATGTTATAAGTTAAGAATAAAGTTCCATTCCTTTTTTTTTGCACAAAACTATCTAATTGTTTTAGCACCAATTGTTGAAAAGATACTTTTTTTATGATTAAGTGGCCTTGGAACTTTGTTAAAAATCAATTTAACATATATGTGTGTGTTTGTTTCTGGACTCTATTCTCATCTGTTGATCTATGTGTCTATCTATCTTGATTGCTGTAGCTTTGTAATATGTCTAGATATCAAGTTGTGTAAATATTCTTTGTTCTTCTTTAAAAATTTTTTACAAGTCCTTTGTATTTCTGAATAGTAAATTTTAGAATTATCATGTCAGTTTCTAAAAAAAATAGTCTGTTAGATTATTCCAATTCATATAATTTACAAGAATCTTATAACCACATGTTTCTATTGTCTTCTGTGCTGATTTTGTCATACAGTTTACTTTTACATATATAATGAACTCACAATACATTTTACTATTTTTCCTTAAACAATTATCTTTCAAGCTGATTTATAAAAAATATCTTTTACATCTACATATATATTTACTATTTCTAGTGTTCTCTATTCCTTTGCTTAGATACAGATTTCCTTTTGGTATCATTTTCCTTTTGCCTGAAGAACTTCATCATTTTGTTTAGTGCTAATCTGCTAGCCATGTATTATTTTATGTTTTGTATGTATGAAAACATTATTTTGCCTTTGGTTTTGAAGGATATTTTATCTGGGTATAGGATTCCAGGTTGACAGTTGTTTAATTTCAGTACCTTAAAGTTGTTGCTCCATTGTGTTCTTGCTTGCATGGTTTCTAAGTCTGTAGTCATTCTTATTTTTTCCCTCTATAATTAATGTACATTTATTCCCCTCTGGATGCTTTTAAGATTTTCTCTTTTTCACTGTTTTGAAGTAGTTTGTTTATAATGTGCATAGGTATCATTTTTGTCATTTTCCCTGAGCTTGGGATTTGTTGAGATTCTGTAACCAAACCAAGTGAGAGTTCCTGCCTAACTGTGTGCAGTGGCTTCAGGGAGAACTGACTTTGCAGTGAAGAAAGATAAGCTACTTTATTTGGAATGGAACCACCTAGGAGAATGGCAAGCTAGTTCTCAAAGTCCTAACTCCCCAGTGGCCAGCCTACAAGCAAGAGTTTTTATAAAGTGAAATCATGAGTAATGGGTTTAGGTTCATGGGCTTTGTTGATTGGTCAGTGACTAGGTAAGAAGTTCATATTCAATTTCTGGTCAGAGATTTCACTGCTAGCATTACCTTATCTGGCTTCAGCAAGATAGTGGTGGGGTGGTCTTCTGATATACAACTTGTGAGCAGTAAAACCTCTTAACAATGTATCAATATCATTATCTCAGTGTGCAAAAGCAGAAGCTATTCATCTGATGCTATTATTGTTTTGTGCTTAACTAGCTGCATTTTTCTATTATTTCAAGTAAAGTGTACATTTAAACATTTTTCCTGGAACTTGCTGTATAGGCAGGCTTCTAGGACATGACTACATACTTTCTTAATCTTTGAATATAAGCTATGTGCTAACCAAAGCAACTGAAGCATTTAGTTAAAGCCTATATTTATATCTCTACATTCTATGATCTAATACCTAAACATGTTTATTGTTGACTATTAGTTTCAATTCTTAAAACTGTGAATTTGAAATTTTCATCAACTTTGGGGAATATTTTGAAAATTTTTTGTTTCCTTCCTCTTTCTTATATGTCAGAGACTCCACTTAAATGTATATTGGAAAAATTGAGGTTATCTTGTAGTTCCCTGATGTTCTCATAGTTTTTTCATCTTTTTCTCTTTTAGTTTTATTTTAAGTAGTTCCTATTGCTATGTCTTCAAGTTCATTGATGGTTTTTTGTGCAGTTCCCAATTTGCTGTTGATCCTATCCAATATGTATTTTTCCATCTCAGACATTGTATTTTTTATCTCTATAAATTTGTTTTGTTTCATTTTTATATTTTTCATATTTCTCCTTAAGCACTAGTGTTTTTCTCTACCTTATTTAACATATGGGATATACCGTATACATATATCTCATGTTCAAAGGCTGTTAAATAGTGTTGTTTACCCATATCTTCAGAAAAAAATCACTTCTACTCTCATGGTAAACAACCTGCTTCCCTATTTATAATGGGCTGGCCCTCTAGCAACTTCAGCAAGAAATTATAGCTAATTTGCCTACAAATGTCAGGTGGTCATAATAATCTGGCCACTCAGTGTATTTATAATTGAATTTTTATCTTTCCTACTCATTTTTTAAAAATATATTTTATTGATTTTTTTACAGAGAGGAAGGGAGAGGGATAGAGAGCTAGAAACATCGATGAGAGAGAAACATTGATCAGCTGCCTCCTGCACACCCCCCACTGGGGATGTCCCCACAACCAGTGTACATGCCCTTGACCAGAATCAAACCTGGAACCATTCAGTCCGCAGGCCAATGCTCCATCCACTGAGCCAAACAGGTTAGGGCCCTACTCATTCTTTTATCTGTGCCGTTTCTGGGTCTGGGTCTATTGATTTTGGCTTTCTCATCATAATATGTTATATTTTTCTGCTTCTTTGCATGCCATAAGTGGGTCCCACAGTTTACCTGCACTTTTGCTCAAGTTAGCTCCAAATGGATAATTCCTTAGAATAGCTCAGAGCTCAGGAAAGTGGTATGCTTACTTTTATAAAGCCTACAACTCAGAAACAGCTAAATGGAAAAGACTCATAGAGCAAGATGGAGCGTGTATGGGGTGGGGTTCAGAGCTTCCATGCCCACTCCTCATGGAATTGGGATGTGCACCTTCCAAGTGCATCAATGTGTTAAGCAAGAAGCTCCCTGAAGCCTCAGTATCTAAGAATTTTTATAGAGATTTCATTACTTAGGCATAATTGATTACATCATTGGCCAGGTGATTGAACTCCCTCTCTAGTTACCCTCCCCTTCCCAGAGGTCGGACAACTAAACTTTTCAATCCTCTAATCATATGGTTGGTTTTCCTGCCCCAAACTTGTCTTAAAGCTATAAGGCTACTTCCCCATGAACTGCCTCATTAGCATAACATTATCATTTAGGAAATTCCAAGAGATTTTGAAATTCTGTGCCAGGAATTCAGGGCAAAGACTACACACACACACACACACACACACACACACACACACACACACACAATTATATGACATATCTACACTAATAAAAGACTGTATTTATATTATATTATAGGACAAAAGCAAACATTAGCCTTAGGGTTATTTAGTCCCTCTATTGAGACAGTATAATCTGAGTACTAAACTTGATGCTCCAAAGTTTTTTTATACTGGCTGTTGGGAATATAAATATTCTTGGAAGTGTGAATATTGGGGATTCCTTCCTCTGGTGTGTGTGTGTGTGTGTGTGTGTGTGTGTGTGTGTGTGTGAGTGTGTGTGTGTGTGGTTTCCTTCCTTAGCCTCAGGTAGTTTCTTCACACTTATACCTTGATTGGTACTCAGGTGAAGATTGATAGGGGATGCCTTGTAGATCTCCAGGGCTTGCTCTCTGTACATCTCTTCTCTGTTACTTGATTGTCAACTCCATTTCCTTAACTAGAAAGACTGTTAATATCTTTTTGAGTTCAATTTCCCTTTGTTGTGCTTTGGAAACTCTTTCTGGAAGTAAGTTGGGGCAATCATAGGGCAAACTGTTTGTTTTCCTTGTCTTCAGAATCATTGTGCTTTACTGCCTGTTTTTCAATGTCTGAAGACCGTTTAATATATACTTCCTGTTTTTTGAGTTGTTTAAGATGAGACAATAAATGTGGTCCCTGTTACTCCATCATGGCTGGGAGCAGAAGTCAATGGGCCTTTTCAATCATAATTCTTTCTGGGAAATTTATCTTATTACTGCTGATATAGTCTCCTCTCCATTTTTATCTCCCTCTATTTCTATTACTCTGATGACCTCAATATTACCATTTCTTTCTCTGTCCTTCATAAGTCTTACTTTTTCTGTTATATTTTTGTCTTAGTTTCTTTCTTTTTTTGGAGCTTGTGTAAATTCACAAATTTATTCCTCAGTTGCTCCATTTTGCTAATTGTCTTAATTATTGTGTTTTTTATTTTAACCACTACATATATGTGACTAAGATTTATGTGTAGTTATTTTTTATATTTTCTTATTCTTTACTTCATAGTGTAATGTTTTCTCTTACTTAGTAGAGTTAATTGGTTAATTTAAAATTCTTTGTCTGTTATAATGATTTTGCTTTTGATGGAATTTGTTACCCAGTGTATTTAGTTCTTGGAAAATACTTAAGATCCTCAAATGCCTTGTTACTTTGGCTTGTGAGCTAATTTTTCTCTTATGGTATTTGCTACTCAGTCAAATGAAGCAAATAGCAGAAGGCCATCCCCAATGAACTACAGGGTAGATACAGATGAGCCCAAGAATGGAGAACCCTCGGTACCTAGAAACCATGGGCAATAACTCTTCATACTATAAAATAACTCTTCCACTTAGTGCAGCGGTTCTCAACCTGTGGGTTGTGACCCCTTTGGGGGTAGAACGACCCTTTCACAGGGGTCGCCTAAGACCATCAGAAAACACATATATAATTACATATTGTTTTTGTGATTAATCACTACGCTTTAATTATGTTCAATTTGTAACAATGAAAATACATCCTGCATATCAGATATTTACATTGCGATTCATAACAGTAGCAAAATTACAGTTATGAAGTAGCAACGAAAATAATTTTATGGTTGGGTCACAACATGAGGAACTGTATTAAAGGGTCGCGGCATTAGGATGGTTGGGAACCACTGACTTAGTGTTTTACCTTTTGCCCCCCCTCCCCGCTCTGGTCCCCTAGGACAGTGGTCGGCAAACTGCGGCCCCTTGAGTGTGGCTCTTCCACAAAATACCACGTGTGGGTGAGCATGTACAGTGAGATTGAAACTTCGTGGCCACACTCAAGGGGCCAAAGAGCCGCATGTGGCTCGCGAGCCGCAGTTTGAGGACCACTGCCCTAGGAAAAGCAGTACTAGGAGGACAGTGGTTCTCAAACTTCAGGATTCATCGGAATCATAGGGAGGATTTTTTAAAGCATAGATACTGAGCTTTGCTCCCAGAATTTTCTGATTTAGCAGGCCAGGGTGTGGGCACAAATATTTGTTTTCTAACAAGTTGCTGATGCTGTTGGTCCTGGGATAGCACTTTGAGAGCCAATGTTATAGGAGAATGAAGATCAGAATGCCAGGGTTCCCTTTTTGGTTGTTTTTGGAAATCATCACCCAAGGATATTCTTTCCATTGCTTTTATTAGAGAGAGTGGAAGGGAGAGAGGAAGGGGGAAGGAAAGAGAGAAACACTGATGTGAGAGAGAGACACATCGATTGGTTATATCCCACACATGCCCCCACTTGGCCTGGGATCTAACCCACAACCTAGATACTCACCCTAGACAAGGAATTGAACCCAAGACCATTCAGTGCACAGGCAGACGCTCCAACCACTGAGCAGCACTGGACAGGGTAGGGTTCCTCTTTTATTCTATCCCCCATGGCCAGGCCTAGAAGCTTCCTGCTTCAAGTCAAATCTACCTGTTCCTTTGCCACCCCATCCCAACCAATGCAACATCATTTCAAAATTACATTCCTTCCTACCTAGAATTTCTTTTCTCTCCTCCCCATTCCTGCCCTTCCCTCCCCTCCCCTTTCTTTACCTTCCCTCTCGCACCCCTCCCCTCCCTATTGTTTTCATTATTTTCCTCTACTTACTCAGGGTTCATTTTAGGGCAGGAAAGCCAGCAGCCAATATAGTTAAGCTTCTTGGGAGAATGAGGACCACATATTAAACTTCTAACTAATCATCTTACTAAATTCTAAATTTCCAATTTTTATTTTCAGTGAAATCTTTTGCTTCTTTCAGGTATATAAATATATTATTTTAAAAACAATGTAATTTTGCTTTTCTCCTTTCCCATAATTATGTCTTTAAGCAGTGTTTAGTTGTATATGTATATAAGTGCTAAATAATGGAGTTAATAACAGAGATTATTATTTATTTTTATTCTTAACTTTCATGTGAATAATTCTGGAGATTCACTATTGCCGGGAGCCGGTCCATCCTTGCTGCTTGACACAGTCGCTGCAGGAAAGAAACATCTGCACAGCATATGTTTCAAGGGACCTGGCATACATAGCATATTGTTCTTAATATGATTGCTCTCTTTAGCGCCATGTGTTTTAACCAAGGTCACCTCTCCGAGAAAGGTTGTTTCCCCAGGTGGGGATCTTTCCCTGAGGTTAGGGAGGGGATACAACCCCTTAATTAAGTGCCAGGCGGGTAGTTAAGCTACATAATCTTTACTCCCTGGAATGGAGATAAGAAACGCCCTAACCTTTGTAATAGAAATTGACAGGATTAAAATCGGCTGGTATAAATATGGATGTAACAAGACAATAAACATCAGATCATCATCAGATCATCATCAGATCCTCATCACATCCTCATCAGATCCTAACCAGAACCTAGCCAGAGAACATGGCAAAAGATCCTGGACAGAACCTGGCTACAGAACTTCACTGGAGAACCTAGACAGAACATGGCAAAAGAACCTGGATAGAACCTGGCTAAAGAACCTGGTGACTGAACCTGGCTGGAGAACCTGGAGAACCTGGCTGGAGAACCTAGCGAGAGAACATGGCACCAGAACTTGGTTGGAGATCCTGACCAGAACTTCGCTGGAGATCCTAGCCAGAACTTCGCTGGAGATCCTGGAGGGAGAACCTCGCTATGCTGATGAACTGAACCCAGTTTCCATGTCATTCATTCTTCGCCGACTCCGTCCACACCTTTGGGGACCCCTGGACCCGTTGGGGTTGGACCCCAACACACTATTAACCCAGAAGTTGGTCAATAACTATTAGTTGAATTGAACTCACCTTGTTTAGAAGAGAATTTTTAGGAAAGACTTCACAGAGCAGTTAACTTTTGATATTATTGATAAATAAAGGAATATAAGGCAAGTTCTTTTCTCTGAGAAGAGTGAACTACTTAGAGAACTAGAAGGTAGAGAGACCTGATTTGACTGTAACTTTCTTTTTCATAATCAACACCTGCAATTTCAAACGGAATCTCTTTTGCCTTCATGAATTTGTTATGATTCATACTTAGTTTCTGAATGGTTTCCAAACCTTTACAAAATCAACTAAACATGGCTCTGCCATGAGTTAAGCTAAATATTACAGAAAATCATTTAATCCACATATAGTTTGAATCTCACAGAAATTTACTATTGAGATTCTTACCCTTTAATTCAGGGGTCCTCAAACTTTTTAAACAGGGGGCCAGTTCACTGTCCCTCAGACCGTTGGAGGGCCAGACTATAGTTTAAAAAAAAACTAGTCGCTGATAAGCAACAGGCAGCGGCGGCAAAAACACCCGGCGGGCTGGATAAATGTTTTCGGCGGGCCGCATGTGGCCCGCGGGCCCTAGTTTGAGGACCCCTGTTTTAATTATTGGAAATGATTTAGATTTAAAGGAAATGAATCACATGTTCTTGATAACCTATGTTTATTTTTTCTTATATGTTAGCCTTTCTTTCTACTTTACCTATTTCTTTTGTTTTTCCTTTGGTCATATTACATAGGAGAGGAAGGGGAAAAACAAAGAATAAGTATTGGTCACCTATATTGCAATATACACTGCTGGGCAGTTCACAGCAACCCATGAAGGACATATTTTTGTTATCTTCATTTTCTCAGCTGTGCAGTGGTGTTAGGTTACTTACTCATGGGCACATAATTTAGTTATGGTGAAACTAGAATTCCAATGCAGATGCGTTGAAGTCCAAAGGCTATAGCCTTTCTTCTGTACATAGAAAAGATTTGCTTTCAGAATGAAATACATTTGCTGTTCTATGTATTTATGACATACTAGAGGCCCGGTGCATGGATTTGTGCACTGCCAGGGTCCTTTGGTGTGGCCTGTGGCAATCGGGTAAAACAGGCAGTCCAATGCTGTCTGTTGCTTCTGCTCATCCTGGCCCCACTGAGTCTGCTTCCGCTGCCCTGCTGAAGTCTCAGGCTGTGGTGGTCAGCCATGAGCCCTGCATTTGGTGTCTGTTGGTCAGCTGAGCAGCGCTCCCACTGTGGGAGTGCACTGACCACCAGGATGCAGCTCCTGCATTGAACATCTGCCCCCTGGTGGTCAGTGTGCATCATAGCGACTGGTTGACTAGTCATTTGGTCATTCAGTAGACTGGTTGCTTAGGCTTTTATATATAGAGACTAGAGGCCCAGTGCATGAAATCCATGCACTCGTGGGGTGGGGGGCTCCTTCAGCCTGGCCTATGTCCTCTCACAGTTCGGGAGCCCCATGATCAATTGCCCTGCAGAGGGAAGCCCTGACCACCCACCGCAGCACCGCTGGCCAGGTAGCCTGGGCGTCCCTTTGCAGGGTAATCAATCACGGGGCTCCTCAATGAATTGCCCCAAAGAGGTAGGCCCTGCCCACCCAGCCACAGCTCTGTGATGGGTTGCCCCCACAGAGGGAGGCTCAGGCTACCCTCTGCAGTGCCACCACGGGGTAGCCTGGGCCTCCCTCTTTGGGGTGATTGTGGCGTCCCCTGATTGATGCCTCGCCAGCTGGTGGCCTGGGCCTCCCTTTGTTGGGCAATTATGGGGCGATAGCTGGGCCCCTGACCAATCACATCACACCTGCTATGGATGGCCTGGAGCCAGTGGGTGTCATAGCGTGGTAGTCCGGACGGTTGTTCCGTTGTTCAGCCGTTTGGATGGTTTGCATATTACACCTTTATTATTATAGATTCTTGCCCTTATCTCTGCAGGTCTAACAACTACCAGCAAGCTGAACACATAAGAATCCCTTGGGTAGTTTGATAAAAATGCTTATTGCAGGGTTTTACCACCAGAGGCTCTTGATTCAGTTAGTCACTTGTGGTGCCTCAAGATAGGCATTTCTAAGAAGTTCCTTGGGTGATTCTGGTGCTCAGCTAGATTTGGAAATGAAAAATGTGTACCCATGTTTCCCAATGGTAGAAATTATGTTGCGAATCCAAACTCATCAGTGCCTCACAGCATTATTTCTGTCCCTGAAAATATGAATATAAACATAAACATAAATGTAAATGTAAATATAAATGATTACTATAGTCAAGTTAATATTTTCTCCTCATATAGTTACCATCTTTATTTTTTTATGAGAGCACCTGAAATTATTTTCTTAGCATACTTTCAGTATTTAATACAGTATTATTAATTCTAGTCATCATAATGCACATTAGATCTCATCCTATATAACTACAATTTTGTACTCTTTGAACAACATCTCCTATTTCTCCCACTTTCCTGCCCATTCTACTCTCTCTGCTTCTGTGTATTTGAGGGTGTTTTTTTTTTATGTCTGGCTTATTTCACTTAGCACATTCTTTGGGTCCATCCATGTTGATTTAAATGACAGGATCTCCTTATTTTTAAAGGTTGAATAATATTTCATTGGATTTATGTCATATTTTCTTTATCCATCCATCAATATACACTTAGGCTGTTTACATACCTTGGTTATTGTGAATAATGCTGCAGTGAACATGGAAGTAGAGATATCTGAATATTTTCTTTATTTGTTTGCTTATTGACATTGTAAATATTAAAAGGAGCCAAGGATAATAAAACAGTAAAGTAATATGTCTGACCTGAGCTTGTATTCTTCCCATCAACTTAACTTAGGGGAAACTAACATGAAAATACCTCCATACTTTAATATATTCTCAGATGTGTCTTAAGTTTTTAGGTAATCTGGAGGTAATTGCAAATGGCTCTATAAAAAACATGAAGTTTATAATTGCTAATTTAGGTTTAACTTGATCACTCAGTTTTTCCCCACTTGTGTATTCTACAAATAATTCATGTCACAATGAGTTAGACACTCTACTGGGTACATAGGGTGCAACAGAAAAGAGAACAGTTTTTGCCTTTGTTGCTTTCTAATGGCACAGAGACAGAAAAATGAGATGAATGCTACCATAACATAACTAGAGGGTGCTATGAGAACACTTAGGAAAAGAACCCAACAAAAAGACATTTCAGAAGTCTCTGAAAGACTATTATTATCTTGTATCACCATCAAAGAGAAGATAAAGAAGATATGGAATAAAGTGAGTGTGACAGTGTTTGTGTGTAAGTTTTTGAATAATGTCCTGTGATTTAATTTCTCTCTGGTGTGGTAGGAATCTTTGACATGACTTTTGTGTACTATTTTTTAGTTACTTGTAATCTAGTTTCATTATTATTATTCTTTGTGTAGAGATAAAGCAAATAGATAAAATTTGCACTACCCACCCTCACCCCTCGTTTTCCCATAATCATTCTTAGGGGTTGGCAGGTTGGGACTACAATTCTTATTCCCTGAGTCTCAGATTTGGGGCAATGATCAATGACTTAGAATGAAGTGCTTGGGGCCCCTTTGTTATGTAAATATTTGTATTGTTTATTTTATGATATGTTTTTTTTATTTATTTCCCACCTGATGACTATCTACACATCAAAGCAAGGTTGGATGGCTTATCTTTTCAATATTTGAAGATAGTTATGCTTAATGTGATGTTTCCCAAGCATTGCAAATACCCTTTCTTTTGTTTCCAAGTTTTGCAAATGTCCTCTTATAACACAAAACTCTCATTAATAACCATTGAAATGCCTTTTTTCCTAAATTTTTTTGTTGAAAGTTTGAGTTCTGCTATTGACTCAGTCTTTTTTAATGCCCCGAGGATTTCCCTTTATAATGTAAAAGAAAAAAAACACACACTTAACAAGAATGGGATTGTTTTCTATGAATAGATAGAGCAAAATAATAAAGTCAATGTTAAGATTATCATTCTTGCCAATATCCTTTCAGGTATATTTTGTAGACTAAATGGAGGGTGAAGGATAAGGAACGGCTGGAAGGCATAAGCACAGAAATTCTGTGGCTCAGCATACTTCAAACCCAACTAGGGCAGGATTTTCAACAAAAAAGATCTGATAATAATCTCTACATAAAGATCACCCACCAAAATGATACCAAAAGCTTTTGTATTAGATGAGAGTGGAGTTGTAACTGAAGAAAAATGAAAGCAAGTCTTTTCTAGGAAATGATCTTGTTATTTCTGTTCTTTGGAAGCCTATTCTAGTACCCAGATAAATCTTTTTCCTTTTATTGATAGCAATATCACTAAACATTTAAAGGGAACTTCTGTGAAGGGTGATTTTGTTGCATTATGAAAGGTAAAAACTCTCCTGACAGTTTCTAGCTAGATGCTCCTAAAATAAAACATTTGAATACATACAAAATGTTTAGTTTTGTGTTAGTGTTGACTTTCAGGATACAATGACATATTTCTCAGTCCTTGTTCAAAGAGGAAACAACTCTTTAAAATTTTTGCCCCTCCATCCAATGAAAATTAATTTCAAAAATTATTCAACCTCCAATCATGCTTTGTGTTTGAAAATTGATCAAATCAACTTGTCGGCTGGTTTAAATTTTTATATAGCTTTCTCTTCCACAGTCCAGCTTTTTAAAATACTGGGGCATTTTTCTGTGATGCTGCAACTATGAAATGTTCTACGAGAAGGATTTATCGATTATGGCGAGTTGTACAGGAAACACTAGTTTATGACTCTTTTCCAGTCTTCCCGAGACTTCCTTTTATCCATCCTCACTTAATGGCATAATACTTTCTCAGCATGGACACTGCAGAGAGAGGTGGCTACGCTTTCAACCTCTCCTCTTGATTCGTACTCTAAAGAGGAAAAGAAATGCTATACAGATAACTTGAATCTCAGAGTTTGTTTTGGTAGAGCAGAAGTTTACATTTGTCAGAGCAAAATGAAGAAGCACAGTGGAAGGCGAACACTGGGTGCTTGGAGTTAAGCGCCACTGCCCCCAGTCTAATGGGTAATAGAGTCATTAATTCTGCTGATTAACTTGGCCTTAGGGTTCATGGAAATGGCATCCACCTCCTTTTTTTTTTAAGCTCAAACTGTGGAACGAGGGAACATAAAAAAACCCCAGCTAATTAGAGAGAAATCAGGAGAAAAGAAGCATAGAGAAAAGAAAGACAGTTTGAGCATTAATGAGACTTGTTTGGGGAGAGAATGTGACAGGCTCTTCAAAAGCATTATTGTCAAATGTGTCACCATTTCATAGATGGCGAGAGCTACCTTTGAGCTTCATGCTGATAGTTAATGATTTGAAACTATAAAAAGATTGAAAAGGTAAAAGGGAAAATGTCAGACTCAACTGGATTTTAATGAGCTTTTTTTTCTTTTCTTTTCTTAAGGAAAACAGCCTGGAAAGTAGAGAAAATTCACATTCTTTTTATCCCCCGTTCTCTGGATTTCCATTTCTTTCTTCGTGATACAGTTGGCAAAGGAACAGTAGGAGAGAGATGTCAAAAGTAAAGATCTGGGACTTTTCACTTTTCTGGGAAGATGGGTGGTAGTGAGGGCAGCACAGGGGTTTGAATGGCAGCAATAAGGAGAGATGGATGGAGGAGAGTGCAATAGTGCTTGTTTGTTTTTTGGGGACGTGCTGAGCAGAAGCCTTCTTCACACTGTGAGACGTAACAAAGAAATCCAAAGTGATTACGCAGGTTCATTTGTCAGTATCACTGCTCCAGCTATCGCTGTGTGCCACAATGAGATGACAAGGCATTTATTGCTGATGGCTGGTTATTAGTCGCATTATAGGAAACATTAGAGCAGACTAGGATACATAGACCAGGAGACAATAGCTTTCTGGGCTCCAAACTCAGCAGGGTAGCCTTGTCATTAAATTTAGTAGTGCCAATTTAATTTTTTTTAAAAAAAGCAGAAAGAAACTTTGAAAATGAGTTCTGTAACCCTATTTTTACCTTATTATAATAACTGTCAGAATTTCATGCTCTGGGCTCTCAGTTATATGTTAGTAGCTGAACATATAGAGAAGGCTCACATATTTTCAAAAGAATTGATGCTACTGGGAAAGTTGAAACCAAATTTCAATTATTTTCTAGATGATTTCCGTGTGGTTTGTGAAATATTAAATTCCGATTATGTATAGTACCTAGGAACAAATTATTAATCAGATACTGGGGTCAAACTAACTGCCTTACTAATGAATTTCTGATACATTCCTTTCTGAAATAAGGTGCCTCGTTTGCTTATTTAAATGTGGTAGCCCAGCTCATTGCAATGCAAAGAGGCTGCATATGGAAGAGGCATCAGAAGCCTTTTGTGTTCCTTGAGAGTTTATCATCCAACATTCACTGATGCAAATATCTCTGAACTCACTGTATACATGTATTTGGGCTTGTTAAGTCCAAATGTATATTTTTTGGTCCACATAACTGGATTGTAAACAGAACATAGATGAAAATAACCATCTGAAGAAGATCTTAAGGGTATGAAGGATTATTTAAAATTTGGATTCTTCTGAAAAATATACTTCCTATGTTAGAGTTTCAGAACACATTAAACATTAATTCTCAGACCAACCTGATGTGGTATAAATTGCTAAGATAATTCTGCACTTGGGTAAATGTAGGCATGGAAGTTTAAATTTGACCAACCTTTTAGTCATTACCTGACAAGACTAGAAGCTTAGAATTATATTTCAGAACTTCTCTGATTCCTACTCACAGCATTAGGCACACAGTTTTATTAGTTTTAAATGACTTTTCTTCATGCTATTGTGGATAAATATTCTGCATTAGCAAACAAGGCAGAAGACCTTTAGGCCTTTCCTTTGGCGTTGGGCATGAAGGAAGTTCTACATGAAGCATGAAAGATATTTTTCCAAAGTTTATTGGAGAAAATGAGAGTTGGTTACAATTGAAAAGGATATTGTTTCTTGGGGATTGCCATTCCCCTGAGGGCTCAGTTTAGGAATTTCCTTTTTGAAGAAGTCTTTCCTAATCTGTAAGAGCTGTGGTAAGTATCTCTCGTTTGTACTTTTCTGTCACTGTACTTAGCACATTTTATTGAAATTACTCATGGTACATGACTGTTCTTTTCTATTTGAGGATACAATACTAAGAAAAGAAATAAGTACACATATTTAAAATGGTTGATCTTGTCAGTAGAACTTTAAAGGACGTCTTAAAGAAACCCAAATTAATCTCAGTCTTTCTATCATATTTTCCTTGTTCTGTCTCTTTTAAAGCTACCTCCCGTTTTCCCAGTTTCCTTCTGGTCTTATTAACAGAAAGTCTTAGAGACTCTGTGCATGCTCCCTGCACCCTCTCTCCTATCAGTCATTGACTTTTAAGTAACATCTAAGTTATCAAACAAAATGCATGTTTATAAGGACAACATTTTGTCCTTCAGTAGTATCTTGTCTTTCACTGATGCAAATATCTTTCACGGCCTTGCTATAGAACATTTTGAGAATGTTTGCTGGGAAGAGAAAATACTTGATTTTGGAAGTGACCAAGATAGATTCCTATAAGGAAGGAAAAATGGAGGTCCACACATTGTCTCTTTTCTGAGTTGCTTTCATGGGGTTTTAAATAAGTCCCTATAGGATGACTTGGGTGGCATACATGAGATGCTGGGCAGTTTACAACCCCCTTCCTGTATATTTCCATTATATATTTTTTAACAGAAAACCTATGAACCAGGCAGGAAAGGGTCTTTAATTCCTATTGTGCAGAAAACTGAAGTACAGAGAGTGTCTTGTCCAAGGCCAGGCAGTCAGACAGCTGCTTGTGATGAGCGGTAGGGCTAATGTTCAACACCTGGTCTTCTTGCTTCAGTACTCCTTCTGCTTCTCCAATTTAGACACCAAGAGGAGCTCTTCAATTTGCCACAAATGTTCTAAATGTTATGGTATTATTATTGCCACATTTTACACCACAAGCTCTTCAAAAATGAATACTACATAAAGGAATATCAAACCTCTCACTTTTTAATGGCTATTCGTAAAGGTAGACAAGTTCTCTTTTCTCAAGGTGTACGGATGTTAAATTGAAGAAATAAAGGCACATGCATAATATAGTCCACACTGAGTTAAGAGCAGCTCAATGTGGTTGGATATAAACCTGTGTATAATTTTAATTCAGAGAGTATAAGAAAAAATAGTAGTAGAAAAAAGTAGTTATAAAGAATACCATCTTGACCATCCTAAGTAAAATAATGTCTTAAGGACACAGAGGCTAAATAAATCACCCATGTACCTGTGAGAGTATGAGTATGTTGTGTGTGTTTGTGGGCATATAAGATTTGACAAATTTTTGCCAGTGGTGCTAAATAGGAGAGTTATTGAGCAATCACAGCGAGGGTTCCAGGGTTCCACAGATGGAATCTGTGCAGGTGCAGCTTTCTGGTTGCTGGCCAGCATTATTTTGCAATACTGTTGGCAGTAACCACTTTTAAATAGAAACATGATTGCACTTTATTTTAATATTTCTTCTTTCTATTTTCCCCCTACTGTAAATCAACCATGCTCTGAGCATAAAGTCCTTGCCAAGGTTTTCTGTAACAGATGAAGCCCACTGGGCTGAGCCTCTTTTCAGTGCTTGGAGACACAGAGTCAGTTTACTGCAGTTGGTATAGCACACATGACTGAGGGGAAAATATTAAGCACCCAGAGCAACATTTTCTTAGGCTTTTGAGACATTTGGAGATGAACTGTTTTACTACTCTCAAGACCATGAAAGGTAGCAGGCATATGTCAGTTATGTGACCAAATTAAGAGCAACTCCTTCTTCTGGTATGCTCTCCTACCCTGTGGGTCCTGGGAGATTCTACAATAAATGAGTCACTGGGAATCAAACAGATGTCTCTTCAGAATAGTAATGCAAGGCGTTTACACTTAGGTAGCACTTACTCTGCACCAGGCACTATGAGGAAGGTACTATTCTTAATATATGTATACTAGAGGCCTGTTGCACAAAGAGGAAGGGAGAGAGATAGAGAGTTAGAAACATCGATGAGAGAGAAACATCGATCAGCTGCCTCCTGCACACTCCCCACTGGGGATGTGCCCGCAACCCAGGTACATGCCCCTGACCGGAATCGAACCTGGGACCTTTCAGTCCACAGGCTGACGCTCTATCCACTGAGCCAAACCGGTTTCGGCGGAAGGTACTATTCTTAATATATGTATACTAGAGGCCTGTTGCACAAAAAGATTCATGCAATAGGCCTTCCCTTCCCCTGGCTGCCGGCACCGGTTTTCCTCCGGCATCCGGGACCCAGGCCTTCGCTCTGGCTGGAGCCGCCTTCAGTCTTCGCTCTGCTGCTTCACGCCTATGTATGCAAATTAACCTCCATCTTTGTTGGCGGTTAATTTGCATATCTGGCTGATTAGCCAATGGGAGGCGTAGTGAAGGTATGGTCAATTACCATGTTTGTCTATTATTAGATAGGATATAAATTGATTTCAGAGAGGAAGGAAGAGGGAGAGATAGAAACATCAATGATGAGAGAGAATCATTGATTGGCTGCCTCCTGCATACCCTCCACTGGGGATTGAGTCTGCAACCCAGGCATGTGCCCTTAACCAGAATTGAACTGAGGACCCTTCACTCCACAGGCCAATACTCTATCCACCAAGCCAAATCAGCTAGGGTGGAAGGTACTATTCTTATGCGATGTTACAAATGGTGAAACTGAGACTCTAAGCATTTAAGTAACTTGTCCACTGTCATCTATATATATAAAAATCCAGTGACCGTAATGCTATAATGACTGGAATGACTGGTGGCTATGATGCCTATTGATTGGGGGGTGGAGCTGGCAGCCAAACTCTCACAGCCCCTCCCCCCAGCTGCCCCTCCACCCCAATAGGGGACGGGGCCACCAGCCAACCTCCTGCAGCCCCTTCCCCGGGCAAGCACCACCCCAGATCAGCCCCCCAACCCTGATCAGGGGCAGGGCTGGCTTGCCAACCACCCATGGCCCCTCCCCATAGCCAGCCCCACCCACGATCAGCCCCCACAACCCTGATCAGCCTGCAGCCCCTCCCCCCAGCCAGCTCTGCCCCTGATTACCCCCCCCTTCCCCCCCACACACACCAATGGGGATAGGGCTGGCTGGCCAACCTCCCATAGCCCCTCCTCACAGCTGGCTCCACCTCCAATCACACTCCCCACCCTAATCAGGCTGGGCCGGCCGGCCAACCTCCCACCATCTCCTCCTCCTGAAAGGCCCAGCCCCAATCTGCCTCGATTGGGGCCAGGCCAGCAGGACCCCACCCATGCACGAATTCATGCACGGGGCCTCTAGTATACATAATGAGTGGGGGAGTTAGGATTTAAAGACAGAGAATCTAACATCAGAATTTAGTCTGTTCTTAACCACTTGGCTATACAACATTTAGAAAACCACTCCATTTAGAAAATTTGAGGCTATCTCATTTCATGTTAAGCCAAGACCAGCTTCTTCACTCTCTTCATGTACTTATTTGTGTGCATATCTGTTTCCCCAACTGGACATTGAACTTCTTAAGGGTAAGGGATTGGCTTTAAATCTCTATATCTGTCCTTGCTATCTAGAATGTGACTTTTCCATAATAAGTATTTCACAAGGATTTAAAAAGTTAATGCACCAAAATGTTTGATAATGGTACAGAAGGCCAAAATTATTAAGAGATTTGTTTTAAAGATTTAAAATGCAATACATTCAGGATAAAGAGAATTATCCACTGTGTCAATTGGTAATATATTTCCCAACAGGACCAGGGCTCATGTAAAGTTTCTTGCCTGGTTTTAAACAGCACTAATCGAATTCTCTATTCTGTTTAACACAAATACAAGCAAATGATTTTTTATGTAAGAGGAAACATCCTTAGTAGTTTTCCTTGATGTTTGATGACACAATCCTTATTTTTGAAATAATTCCTGTCTTCAGCTAGTTCCCTGAGAGCTTGGCTTTGCTTGATAAATACATCTTCACTTAGTTCTTTGGGATACTCATTATAAGCCAAATGACCCGTAACTGATACTACAGCTTTCAAAACAGCTAGTTCTTGCTCCTGACATGATTTTCCTACCAATCAAAGCTGGACAGTCCTATAAAGAGGTTATCAGGTCTGCCTTTTGCTTGTAAGCTATTTGAGATGCCAAACCTCTATTAGAACCAGTTGTTTTCATTTCGTGTAAAGTTTTATAATTGTAAAATACTCACCCAGAAGTATAGGTTAAAAAGGTAAAGTTTTATTTAATACCGCAGAAGTCAAAGCAATGAATTGCGAGGTAAGAGTTAGTAATTTTAGTCCCACATTCTCCAGTGATTAGCTACGTGATAGCTGGAAGACCCTGAGGTAATCAAATGGGCCAAATTTCCTTATTAATAACACCAGAGAGTGAAATTAGGCAATTTTCTTTTTAAATCTAATCTTTAGATTATGAGAATGCCCTCTTCCCTACAACCTCATCACCACTATTCCATCAAAGATCTTGAAATGAATAAAACTGTAACAGAAAATGCAAACTTGAATTTCTTTTTTGTAACTGAAGAATGAAAGTCTTGCAGTTGAACAGTTTGTTGAAATGTTCATGAAAAAAGGATTCATTTCAAATGTGCAAATTTATATTTCGGATTTTACATTTTAGTGCAACATAAGTTGACTTCAGAATTAGAAGTTATTAGAGATTCCTTCTCTACTGGGGACTTTTTGAATGATCTCAAGAATGCTTGCACGCTTATGATCACCAAGGATTCCTCTAACTCTGTGTTTCTTTGAAGCAGTATTAATATCACTCTTAGTCCACCAGCTAGCTATCTACCTTTGTTACTGGAGGAGGCCTGGGACCCAGGAGGGTCTGCCCAGCACAGTCTGGAAATAGGATTCTTCTGTGGTGTCACAGGAAAGGAGTTTCAGAAACACACGCGTACGGGTATTTTAAGCGATAGTGGAAAGTTTTATTAGAGTGAAAAGAGACAGTACACCCTGGGAGAGGCAGGCAGAGTGGGAAGATTGTAGTAGTGGCAGCTTCGAGGTCCTTGCTAAGCCTTCATATATTTTCTTGGGTTTGAAAAGAGCAGGCTTTCTTTCAAAATATCCAAATCTCTTCCCTGGCTCTTCCTGGGGCTGTGCTTATGCCTCCCTCTATTCAATCATTTCCTGGGTCTTCTGGGGTTCCTGACCTTATCTTATCTGATCCTTCCCTCAGATTTTCCCAGGCAAGTGTTCTCCTCCTTTGTGGCCCCCATTTTGGCTTCTATTAAGCATGCCTCATAGTTCTGCTTCCGTATTTGGGTTCTACGGCCCATGTACTCAGTGAAAGGAATTTTCCTTCATGTTTTCTACCTCACCATGCCAATCCAGTGGGATGGTACCAGTTGCTCCCTGAGGTGACTGAAAAATGACTTTCCTGCCTACTTGTATGCCGGAGTGACTGTGAAACTGTCCTTTCCTAGTAAATCTGGCTTAATCAGATGTCTGGCTCCTTTCTCTTTTGTTAATATCTAAGTGCCTAGTGTAACACCTTCAGATGTTTGTTCTTCACATCCTTGCCACTCAAAGGGTGACTTCAGAACAGCAGTATCAGTATCACCTGGGACCATGTTAGACCTGCAAACCTACTGAATCAGACACTGAAGGTTAACAAGATCCACAGGTGATTTGCATGCACATGAGTGACTGAGATATATCACTCTAAATATCACTCTAAATGGCTGATATTATTGAAAGTTCCCCTATCTTAAAATCTGAGTGTTCTGTTTAATGTGGTGCTATCTGTATCAAAATTTATTGGTATACTCAAAACTCAGATCCTGCACTTAATTTCTCCACTAAAACAGGGTGTATGCGTGGTAGGGGAGAAGGGGTATAGTATTATTTTCGACACATTAGGATGCTAGTTTTTCAGGTTGGCACTGGTCCACAGCAAAAGTCAGGCTTTGATTCTTTAGGAGTTAATCCACTCAGGTTGCACATAGAGAGGCGTATGCAAGAAGGTGGAATTGTGGAGGCAAGCTGTGGGTGTGAGCTGCAAATCCAGTGCTTGCAGCTAAGATTAGAGCTGAAGACCATTTAAAATTTATGTGGCAATTAAAAGCCTTTATCACCCCTCCCCATGTCGTAAAAGGTTTGATTGTTTATCAATGAACCTTGTGGGACATTATTACATTTCCTCTCTTGTGATCCATAGAGTGCATTCTGACTTTTTCTTTTTTAACACCAGTTTGTCAATATCTCTTGGTGCTCCTGAGCCCTGAACTTGTCTGGTGTTTATTTTTTCTTTTTCACTCCTTATCTTCCTCTACTCCTAAAACCTGTTTTCTCTCAAATTACATCATGCTAAATGATTCATAAGGGCTGAGAGTCTCTTTCCTCTGGAATATTTGGATTTTAGCAACAACAAATTTCGTCATTCTCCAAGTAATTGTCTCTACTGGGGTCCTTCAGACATCAATCCAGGTGAGTGGAAGAGATACTATGAAAAGAGGAGTGCAGCAGCAGCCTGCTCCAAATGTCTCTAAAACCCTTTGATGTTACCCTTTATATGTAGTCTATGGGTCAGATCTATCCATACAGAAGATGGAAAGCTTGATTCAAGAAAGTTACACTGGAAAGTCTTAGAGGTATAAGGAATGCTATGTGTTTTTTTTTAAAAAAAAATATATTTTATTGATTTTTTACAGAGAGGAAGGGAGAGGGACAGAGAGTCAGAAACATCGATGAGAGAGAAACATCGATCAGCTACAGGGAAGAGCAGTTGGGGGAGGACCAGGCCTGCAGGGGAGGGCAGTTATGGGGGACCAGGCCTGCAGGGGAGGGCAGTTATGGGGGACCAGGCCTGCAGGGGAGGACAGTTCGGGGGGACCAGGCCTGCAGGGGAGTAGTTAGGTGTTGATCAGGCCGGCAGGGGAGTGGTTAGGGGGTGATCAGGCTGGCAGGCAGAAGCGGGTAGGGGCAATCAAGCATGCAAGCGGTTGGGAGCCAGCAGTCCAGGATCGTGAGAAGGATGTCCGACTGCCTGGGATCGGGCCTAAATGGGCAGCCAGACATCCCTTGAGGGGTCCCAGATTGGAGAGGGTGCAGGCTGGGCTGAGGGACACCCCCCACCCCTGAGCATGAATTTTGTGCACCGGGCCTCTAGTAGTCATATAAGTATTGAACACTTTTTAAATAAACAGAAAAAAAAAAGATCTACATTTCCTATTCACATATTTGAGTTTCCACTTTTACTTATTTATTTATTTATTTAGTTAGTTAGTTAGTTTTGTAATTCCATGTGAGTTGGGAGCTATGGAGTATGTGACATTTGGTCCAAAGTTCTGTGACAAGCCATGATGGTTAATTTTATGTGTCAACTTGACTGGGCCACAGAGTGTGTGTGCCTGTGAGCATTTTCTGCATATGGTTGACATTTGAACTGGCAGACTGAGTAAAGCCAATCAAACTCTGTAATGTGGGTCTCCCCATCCAGTCAATCGAAGATCGACTACCTGACTGCTTTGTGCTGGGACATCAGTCTTTTCCTGACTTCATATTCAAACTGAAAACTGAAACTTGAGCTCTTTTTGGGTTTCAGGCCTAATGACTTTTGGACTGGAACTACATCACCGGCTTTCTTGAATCACCATCTTGCCAACTACATATCTTGTGGCTTCTCAGCCTCCATAATCACATGAGCCAATATATATATAGTCTCCTGTTGATTCTGTTTATTTTAGAACCCTTGCCAGTACATCAAACACATCAATAAAAAATCAAACACATCCCTTTCTCCTTTGTTTCATTTTTACTGAGAAGCAGTTGACATATATCTCTGCATAAGTTTAAACAATTGACATATAACTCTGCATGTACATGATGGTTTGACTTACATACAGTGTGGAATGATTACCACAGTAGGTTTAGTTAATATCCATCATCTCATATAGGTACAATAAAAAGAAAAACAAAATTTCTCCTTGTGATAAGAACTCTTAGGATCCACTTTCTTTTTTGTTTTTTTATCCTCACCCGAGGATATTTTTCCATTGATTTTTAGAGAAAGTGGAAGAGAGAGGGAAAGACAGAGAGAAATATTGATGTGAGAGAAACACATAGATTGGTTATTCCTGCACCAGCCCTGACCAAGGTCTGGGCTGGGGAGGAGCCTGCAACTGAGGTATGTGTCCTTGACTGGAATTGAAGCCGGGAACCTTCAATCCACAGGCTGATGCTCTATCCACTGAACCAAACCAGCTAGGGCAGGATCTACTTTCTTATAAACTTACATGTATATCATATAACATCAACTATAGTCATCATGTTGTACATACATTCCTAGTACTTTTCTATCTTATAACTGGAAATACGTTTTGACCTCCAATTTCCCCTCCCCTACTCCCTGCCTGTAGTAACCACAAATCTGATCTCTTTTTCTATGAGTTTTGTGGGTTTTTTTTTTTTTTTTAATACATCTGTTTCCATGAGAAGTATCGGTGGTTGGAAGCTGTTATTTAAGATAGGCTAGATGAATTTTAAAGGTTTTGTTTAATGAATCCTATAATTATGCCATTTAATAAGTTAGCCTGAAGAATAGTACAATATCAATAATAATTGGACACACTTCAATCAGTACATTGGACAAAAAACTCTTCATAGGGATATTTTTGTTAGAGTTATGACAAGTCTGAAAATGGAAGACAGTATTTCCATTGTTTTCTGAGCTTCAAAAGGAAGGAAGATATTAAATGCCAACTGCCAGGCCCCAGAGGAATAGTCATTGTTGACTAACTGATTGCAGGGCCAACTCTTCTCTGAGTCATGAAAGATGATTTCATATGCCTCTGAGTGTGACTATGACAGAGTTTATCTATAAAGAATACAGGAAAGAAAGTGTGTTTTCTTATGGCCGGGAGGTTGATTTTTCTAATGAACATAGGCCCTTTTCTCTCCGAATCTTCAAACCCATTATAATATGTCTTTTTTTAATTGAGTGAAATTCACATAGTAAAATATAAACATTTTAAAATAAACAATTCAGTGGCATTTGGTGAATTTACACTGTTGTACAGCCATCAACTCTATCTAGTTCCAAACATTGTCATCATCCCCAAAGAAAACCCTGTACTCCTAAAATAATTGCTCCTGGGTCCTTCCTCTCTCCCAATTTCTAGAAACTCTATGGATTTATCTGTTCTAATATGGTTTTTAAATACTACTTTTTTTTTACAAGGGAAAGTTTACATCATAGAATGCAAGTAATATAACTGAAGGAATAAATTCAGCTTATGTATTGTTTGACATTTGTTGCACATACTTGTAGAATTCTTGGATAAAAGACTAACTGCATATGTGAGTCCAGCATTCTTCACACTATAGCAAGATGTGAGCTTGTGAAAATTTCATAACAACCCATGCCAAGACAGGCAGGCTTTAGTTGGAGCAACGTGCCACACCCTCCGAAGGTGAAAACACAGAGAGCAGTGCCCTATGGCTCCCTCCTCGGCCACACTTTGGCTCCAGACGAGTTGGCCCTTTGCACACAACTTCAGCATGGACTCTCGCTGCTTCCCAGCCACATGGCTTTAGATTAGTACAGAACTGAGCAAGCTGGTAGGTTCTGTGTGAGGACAGCTTTCTATTTCTGACAGACTTTCCCCATAGCCTTTTTTCTCCTTAGCCATCAGCTACTATAGTTGAGCTTTTGGTCAACTATATCTGTGTTTCTTTTTCCTCAGTTTTAAATTCTAGTCAAACAATCAGCAATATTTTTCCCCCAAGGATATTTTTTCCCACTGACTTTTAGAGAGAGTAGGAGGGAGAGAGAAGGGAGAGAGAGAGAGAAACATTGATGTGAGGGAAACACATTGATTGGTTGCCTCCCACACATGCCCCAGCTGGGGGCAAGGATGAACCTGCAACTGAGGTATGTGCCCTTGACTGGGAATCGAACCCAGGACCTTTCAGTCCTCAGGTTGACTTTCTAACCACTGAGCATAACTAATCAAGGCAAACAATCAGCAATTTGACTACAAGAAGCCAAAGGCCTTTGAATATATGTGGATGCTTGAATGTGACAAAGTTATCACTGTATTTTCCAAGCTGAAGTAGTTGGGAATAGCTGAGGGATGTCCTTTGCTTTGCCTCATTTCACACCCTAGTCTTAGGGACAATTTGTGGTTAGGGGCAATTTTCATAGAACAAGAGGAAGAGGTTGTCAGGAAGTGGCAAGTGACCACTCTGGAAAATTGTTTCTTTTTTTAAAAAAAATATATTTTATTGATTTTCCACAGAGAGGAAGGGAGAGAGACAGAGAGTTAGAAACATTGATGAGAGAGAAACGTCGATCAGCTGCCTCCTGCACATCTCCCACTGGGGATGTGCCCGCAACCCAGGTACATGCCCTTGACCGGAATCGAACCTGGGACCTTTCAGTCTGCAGGTTGACGCTCTATCCACTGAGCCAAACCGGTTTTGGCTGGAAAATTGTTTCTTAAGAATTAGGGAGGAGAGCAAGTGTTCTTCACAGATCTGTGAGATGGCTATTTAAAGAGATGACTTCATAAATCTTGAGCCCCTCTACGTATATATGTACATAAAAATTCATCCATCTCACAGTGAGGGGAAGAAGCTCCTACCTTATAGGGCTGTGCACCCTGTATCTTAGGAGTTTGCTTTTCACATAGAAAATTTATGTCAGTGGATTCCTTACCAAATTACCAACTTCTCTCTTCCTTTCCCACACACAAAACTCTAAGAATTGGATTTGAAAACAGCTACAGGTATTTACAGTCAATTATTTAACCCGTTGAATCTCTCTCTCTCTCTCTCTCTCTCTCTCTCTCTCTCTCTCTCTCTCCTCTCCAGTTTCTATCTGGCTGTTTTAGTTCTGTTTTCTGCACAGAGTAAGGCACATGGTCCTTCCTCTTTGCCAGTCTTCCAGACATAGACAGATGGAAAGCATGTCTCCTAAGGGCTTCCACCAGTGCAGTCTAACCAGTGAGGATGAAAAGGATTACTTTCCTCACTGCTATTCTGGGAGGGCCATTCAGGTGAGCATAACTTTATATTAGTCACATCAGATGTTGACTCACTCTTATTGGAAAGTCAACTATAACTTTAAAAACTTTCTTTCATGAGCATGTATTGGCAATTACATACCTGGCTTTTTCCTTGGTGTTTTATAGTTCACAAAGCATTTTCATACATTCCATTTGATATCAACAGTAGTTTTGAGGCAAGAAGTGTGGGTGTTATTGTGTCTGTCTTACTGACAAGGAAACTAAGAGTCAGAGAACTTAAGTGAGTGGGTCAGTATCACCAACACATGTGTACTAAGAGAACACAGGATTTCTGAGCCTGTCATTTATTTTAAATCATAACTCCATCCTGAGGAAGTTTTGTTCAATTTAGGTCTCTCTAACTTGTGCTTGTGTGTTTGATTTTCTGGAACAAAATCTTATTAAGTTTTAATGACAATCTAAGAGGGTAACATCAAAGAAACAGGTCAATAATTTCCAGATTCCACCTTAAAATTAACTTGATGGAGAACAATATTTGTCCATATCCTGTCTATTTCTTTTTAAAATTATTATTACCAGTCTTATTTCTTCAAGATTGCAAGATTACAACAAAGACAGTATCTATCCAAGAGTCTTCCCTTTCTTTTTTATTTTGAATCTGGGCACCTGAACTTATTTAAATAACTGCTGTTCTCATTTTTAATTTTCCTACTTTTGTGTTTTTATTTCTTCCCATCCAGGCTTTCCCTTTCATACCTGCATGTATCTTCTTCCCACACAGTGCATAATTATAACACATAAGCACATTAAAATGTGACAATGTATGAGGTATGGTATGATAAAAACCATATGTACATAGGAAAAAGACACAGCTTTCAGGATTTCAGTATAATTATAATAGAATTGCACATTTCGGTTATTAAGTGAAACATGAGAGAAGTTGGAGTGTTTTAAGTCTTATTTAAAAAAAATAATTCAGTTGATGTAATTTGGAAAAAAGTTGAACATGAAAAGTTATCTGGGAAGATAGATAACATGTTTAAAAGGTCTTTGTAGGAAAAATGTCTATCTGCTTATGTTTGGAGATTGAAGATAGATCTTGGAGAACAAAAGTATATAGTTTCAGGCATTCAGATTTAAACTCCAGATTTTAAATTTGGGCAAAACTGAAGCCTTTGAAGTTTGTTTTCTTTGGCTCCAGAAATGTTCGGTTTCACAAAGTCTGCGGTGTTATTGTCATCTACCTCTAACGCTCGCATCCATTACAAAGAGAGGAGAGAAGAAATGTGTTATATTCTTACCCTGGCTGTCAAATAATTTAGGGACAAATGTAAATTCCTTGGAAAACAATGCTTTTGAGTTAAGGGAGGATATTTTGCAAATGTCCCTACCAAAACCTTGAGGACACTAAACTGTACAGAGATAAATGTCTGCACACCAAGGGTCAGGACCTGTGGCTCCGTAAAACACCTTGACTAAGTTCCTATGTAGAATCTTGCCTTCCTTGTAGAGTAACCTGGGTTAGTTTCTTGAACATTTTGTTTAATGTAGCGAATAAAAACCAGGCATATATCATGTGAAAATAGTTTTTTATTACACATACTTTATTACATATATGCTTAACAAGGTAGGTGTGGTTTGATTGACCAACTTAAACGTTTCACTTATTTCCTAGAGCAGTGATGGCGAACCTGTGACACACGTGTCAGAGGTGACACGCGAACTCGTTTTTTTGGTTGATTTTTCTTTGTTAAATGGCATTTAAATATATAAAATAAATATCAAAAATATAAGTCTTTGTTTTACTATGGTTGCAAATATCAAAAAATTTCTTTTTTTAAATATATTTTTATTGATTTTAGAGAGGAAGGAAGAGGGAGAGAGAGTTAGAAACATCACTGATGAGAGAGAATCACTGATTGGCTGCCTCCTGCACACCTCCCACTGGGGATCGAGCCCGCAACCCGGGCATGAGCCCTTGACCGGAATCAAACCTGGGACCCCTCAGTCTGCAGGCTGATGCTCTATCCATTGAGCCTAACCGGCTAGGGCTCAAAAAATTTCTATATGTGACACGGCACCAGAGTTAAGTGAGGGTTTTTCAAAATGCTGACACGCCGAGCTCAAAAGTTTCGCCATCACTGGCCTAGAGTAATCAGAGCAAATGCGGAGACAAGGCTTCAATCTGCCCCTTTTCATAGTTAAGGTGATTGCACTCCAACACTGTAATGGATTTAATTCTCTGAAGCATCTGTGTAGTGCATCTCTACTCAGATTTGGCATTTCTATTAAGAGAGGAAGTAAAAATGCAGTAAATTGAAAATAAATTGGTTATGATAGAGAATGATAATAATGAAGAAAAAGAGGCCACACTCTGAGTTCTTATAAGAAATTGTTTTGAAAATTTTGGAGTTTGCCCATCATCCAAATCCTTGAAGGTTTGGGGGCTGTCTTTGCTACCCTTACCCCAGGTGAAGAGCCCAGCCTCTTAGGAGACAAGGGGAAATGGAGGATGGTGTTGAGGATGGCCCTGCAGCCAGCAAACAGCCATTATAAGAGCATGCACTCTGAATTTTGCTTGAAGAATGTATATAATATGTATTTTTTCTTTCAGAATTGTTCCCCACCCCCAGAAAAGTCAAAATGCCGCATTGATGTAAAGATAGAAGAAAACAGAGTCTAAATAAAACCATTGTCCATTCATCTTAGCTTTAGTCATCTGACTAGCACACAAGTCTCTGCTTCTTCATAATTCTATTAATGACTCAAGTTTTCTCCAGCGCTCCTCTCTACTTCACCTCCTGCTTCTGGTTGCTATTGATTCCTTCCTTCACTGTATCCAAAAGAACTCTCTAATTTGGAGTGGAATCTGAGCAGGCATGCTTCAAATACTTCCCTATTTGTATCCCTCACTCAGTCCCATCCTTGCTCCAGATTTGAATTTACAGGGGTTCATAGATTGTTCTACAAGTCGTCTCTGCTCCCTCATCCCTTTATTGCAGCAACTACTACCACATTGTTTCTTTCAAACGACACTTGGAAGCCAGTTCGCTGGAGTGTGCAGTAAGTTGAATTGCCACTGCTTCCTGCTGTTCATGTGATAGATAGGACCATAAAATGGATGTGATGTGGTTATTAGGCTGTGATTCAGTTCATGTGGAGCCATATTGATTGGTGTTGGTTCAGTGCTTGCTACACATTTTATCAATTGACCTTCTAGATTGTATCCTATCTTTGCTTCTTTTACCTCTAATTCTACTTTATATCCAGTTTTGTGGCTCCTAATTTTCCTTTGGTTGATTTCTCCTAGTATTTCTTTAGTTTTCTATTACCAGAAAGGCCTTAGTAAGGAAACCATATTTTCCCCTCACCACACTTATTTACTTATTTATTTATTTAGCTGGGTTGCCCTTCATGATTCTGGAATATTCCTTCTGTCCTTTGAGTTTCCAAGTTCTAAAATATTTCTGACTGCACACAGAAGAACTTTTCCAGAAGTTATCAGTTCCTAAGACTGTCAGAGCTCAGCAGAGGGTGAGTTGGTTGTATCAATAGGTAGCTGACAAAAACTAGGTACAGAATGAAAGAAAGAAGGGAGAAAGGGAAGGGAGAAAGGGAGAATAATTGCAAGTAGACCTTGCAGGTCTTCTACTTGCAAATATTCTTTAAGTAATGCCATCTTTCCACTTTTCAAGTTCTTTCTTTCCTTTTATTTTTACTGCCTAGTGAATGTTCTGGAAAGTTCCTGTTCTTCAAATGTTTATCTAAAAATATTAGACAACTGAACAAAATGGATGTGAAAAGTAGGAACTTGGGTGCAGAGGAGGGGAGAAGAGGACATGAAGAGACAGGGGGTAGAGGGTATAAAATGGAAACAGAGCAAACGTGGGAAAAATGTCAAGAGAAGTAGAAAGGACAACGCTATTGAGAAGGTGGAGAAGAGAGACAGATGTTCTTCGTGTGCAGTTGGCTTGATGGATTTGTTTTATGAATGGATATTTATAGAAAGAAGATAATGGGTGAGAGTGAAGGTGAAGAGGAAAAGGGGCTGGCAAAGTAAATGTTGAAAAACTTAGATTAACATATTTTTATAGATCATAAACCCATCAGGGAGAGTAAATGTTTAATACACTGCTGAGTACCTTGTCAAGTACCCTATAATTAATATTAATTACAGACATTATTTTTAAAAGTCACAGGAAAATCTGTGTACTTGAGCAATAGTGTTGTGACAATGAATCACCTTTGATCAGCGAGTTTCCAAGAGTTTGATTCTTATGTTTACTACTTTTATTTTCCATAGAAGCAGGAGTTAAGTTAAATTTGTGAACATTTGTTTCCTCAGATGTGAAGCAAACAATGCTTGACCATTTTGTTTGAAAGGACCTAAGATTTCTTATGGCTGTTTTTGTTTACCAAGAGCTAGGTTGGTTGTACAAAGTAATTGCCATCTGCATAGTTTTTACTGGTCCAAATGGCACAAATACATTTTTTGAAATCCCATATCTGCTTATATTAAACTAGAGGCCCGGTGCACAAAATTCATGCACTCGGAGTGTGCGTGGGGTCCCTCAGCTTGGCCTGTGCCCTCTCACAGTGCGGGAGCCCCATGATCGATCACCCCAAAGATGTAGGCCCCGCCCACCCACCTAGGGCTCCTCGATGGATTGCCCCAAAGAGGTAGGCGAGAGCCGGGGGTCCAGCCTCCACACCACACAAAGCCACGGAATCCCCAGTCTGCCGCCTGGAGCTGTGGACCCGCCTCCGCACCGTGCACACAGTGTCAAGCCCCCGTCCACCCAAGCGCGCGCGCCTGCTGTATACGCAGCCTCCTGGTGATCACTCCTTGCAGTGTGAGGGCGTCATGGCGTGAGGGCGTGATGATCACATAGGCTTTTATTAATTGGATTAATTTGTGAGTCAAAATTGCTGAGTACCAATCTCAACGAGTGGATTAGGGGTGCATGCCATGCAGCTAAAGTGAATTCTCTTTCTACAGAAGCATTTCTTTTTAAAACTGAGAGCAGTTCAGGAATGAGGAAATGTATCCTTTGTCACTGTCACACTACCACACAGATACAAAGCTGTTTTTATTTCAATGACCAGCCCAACTCCTTGTGTGAAAACATATATACCTTTATATTTCCTCCTAGTGTCCCTGTGAAGAGGTTTAGAGAGAGCCCTTATTTTGTGAATTGAGAGACTTTTAACCTCCTGTCTCACTGGGTGGCAATGGTATTTTCTAGTGCTTTTGGGGAGTGGTGGTGGTGGTGGAGGGGAATCCTTGTGCTCTATAAGCCCTGCACACCTTCTCAGTACACTCATGTTTGGGGCAGTAGTAGTTTAAGGGCCGCCACATGGAACTTTGTTGACCTGGGCCCTTGACCAATCACCCATTTAGCACTGTCCCTTATTTCATGGGTGTGGAGGTAGATTCATTCTCTCCTTCTTCCAATTAATACCTCATAAAAAGAAGGGCTGGCACAACTTTCTTCCTGTCTTCCCGTATTCCCCTGAATTTGCTTATAATTGCATTCAGTTATTGTACATTTTTGTCAACTTGAAGAACTTTTTCATGCCTTTTGTATCATTCCCCTTCAGTATTGGCCATGATGACCTTAATGACTTTTTGCCCTTGAAACTGCAGGCAAACAATCTCTCTTAATGTGTGGGAACATGGGTGTTATATTGCTTTTTCTCCAGTTTATTGAGATGTAATTGACAGATAAGATTATTTCATCAAAGTTGTACAACATAATGATAAGATATATGTGCATATTGCAACAGTCATTTTGTTCAACTTGACAATTTATTATTAGGTTTGGTTTGTGGGAGAGCTGAGGCTTAGCAAACAAAACAAAACACAATTAGTTTAGGGTCTCTGGGCTGTGCCTCCTCATGCAAAAACCCCCCTAGGAAGGACCTGATCATAGAATAGCTGCACCTTAGGAAGGTACCCATGGATTTACAAAATGCTCAACGAGGCACTTCAGATTTATAAGAGTGTTTTCACTAATACGGGGTGGGGGTAATGAGGTGTAGGCTATCTAGTAGGCGTTGGAAGATATTTCATTAACGAGGTCCACCAGGTTTTTCCTCCTTAAATAGCCACTCCATGTTCAACAACTACAGTCAACCCTATTAAATAACACATGGGGTGGCAGCTCAAAACTTATCTCCACTGTCTTTATTCAAACTTATCTGAGGACATACAAGCAAACCAACAGGCCTTCTGAAGGTCTTGCTTCACTCCCTTTAATCACAAGAAATTAAATCTTGCTGGCAATTCTGGAATTAGACTGCCACATGGATTCTTCTTGCCTTATAACCGAAGTCCTCAGGTTCACGTGTGAGCAAAGAACTAAGAAATGTACAGATTAGGGTGTGCTGTGTTCGCAAATTGTTACTTTTTATTTCACCTACCTTTTCTCTTTGAGTGCTGTGGTGATTAAAATGGAATTTTTTCAGAGTTATCTATAGTAATAAAAGTGTAATATACTAATTAGACCAGGCAGCCAAACGACCTTTCGGACATCATTCCAGATGTCCTTCCGAATGAAGCTGCGGTGTTGGGGGCCGAGGCAGAGGCGGTTAGGGGCTATCAGGCAGGCAGGTGAGTGGTTAGGGGCTATGAGGCAGGCAGGCAAGCAGTTAGGAGCCAGTGGTCCTGGATTGTGAGAGGGATGTCCAACTGCCGGTAACTGGCAGTTGGACATCTTCCGAGGGGTACCAGATTGTGAGAGGGTGCAGGCTGGGCTGAGGGACCTCTCAGATCCCCCCGCCCCCCGCATGAATTTCATGCACCGGGCCTCTAGTATTGTGATAATGAGGGAATGAATACTAGTGAAGGCCTGACTGTTGCTTGTTTTGCAATTGGTTCCCAAAACTAATAGAATCCTTGGATAAAAATAATCAAATACAAATAAAAGAGATTTATATTTTTCTTTATAGTATCAATATAACATTGCTATTATGCCTTTACTTCTAAAATATTGTTTATTTTTAAATAAGTGATAACATGATTACTAGTAAATGCATTTTTATTGCTGAGGTAAATTTTTTTATGATGGGATGGGAGTACTTCTATGAGTTACTCTTACTCCAAATATGATATCACAATACTAAAATTATGGGTTGGAATCCCTACTAAGGAAGGTAGTAAAATTCTATGAAGAAAGAATACAGATAATGGGCTTCTGAATCGTTTCCAGATCTACACTCTGAGGCTCAGGCCAGAACCATCTTTTGTACATATAAGTTGATTCAATAATAGGATTCAGTACCTTTCTTTACAGTCCTTGTATTTTGATATTGTATCAGATATCCTGTTGGTAACTAGAAATGCTATTTAAGAGCTAATTTCACTCCATTCTGTGGCTCAAACATATTAATAAAGAGCATCTCAGTTGTTGAAAAAATGCAATGTTTCCCAGGAGTTGTGGTAGAGTTTCTTGAAATTTTCTTTAAGAAAAATGTAACAGTGCTTCTCACACTGTTTTTGTCTTTTAAACTTTAAAGTAATTATCAATGTAACATAAAATATTGTGATGGTTAATTTTATGCGTAATTTGTCCAGGCCATGTTGACCAGATATTTGGTTAAACATTACTGCAAGAAGGTGTTTGTGGATGTGATTAACTTTTAAATTGGTGGACCTTGAGTGAAGCAGAATACCCTCCATAATGAGGGTGGGCCTCATGTAATTAGTTGATGGCCTTACTAGAACTAAAGTTGACCTCCCCTTGAACAAAGAAGAGTTCTGCCAGGAGGTTGCCTTGGGTTTAGACTGTAGCTTTTCCCTGGGTTTCCAGACTGCTAACCTATCCTGCAGATTTTGGACTTGCACATCCATGATTGTGTGAGACAGTTTTGTCAACTCAGTCTCTTTCTGTGTGTCACACACTCGCACGCATGCACACACACACACACACACACATTCTGTAGAGAGTCCTGACTAATACAGTGTTGTTAGAGGTGAAAATGAACTTGAAGTCATCTAGTCTGTTGTTTTTAAAAAAATATGTTATTATTGCTTTAAAAGTGAGAAAGGAACATCAATGAGAGAGAAATGTTGATTGGCTGACCCTTCATGCTCCCTACAGGGGATAGAACCTGCAACCTAGCATGTGCTCTGGTGGAGAATCGAACCAGCAACCTCTTGGTGCATGGGATGATGCCAACCAATTGAGATGCCAGCCAGGGCTCCATTGCTTTTTAATGAAGAAGAAAAGTGACATTCAGAGAAACAAATGGGCTTACCTAAACTATCCAGCTAAGTAATTGCACTTCCCACACATCATACTTATTGCATATATAAATAAAGCAATGATAAAGAAGTACATTATAACAGAGATAATATATGCCTATAAGTGACTGTACAAACTTTTTAATATAAAGATTGCAGTTTTCAGTGGGTAGATTTGATGAGCAGGTAAACAGAGCTTATAGTCCAATTCTATTTGCTGTGCACCATTAAATTTAACTTAGTAATCAGTGGCTGTCCTTGAAGAAGAGTAAAATATTAGAAGAAGTTAACCCACACAAAACTCTGACCTAGTTTAGAATTGCCTTCAATAAAGTTTGAAAACAATTACTCCAAGTATGTGTCTGAGGGAACTGGCTTCATAACAATTTATTCAGGGTTCTTAAAGCACCTAAAATGTATGCTTTAAAATCCCATTTCAATTATCTTTAATAAGATCAACTTGTCTGATATAGATGCAATATGAGAGGCAGAACAAAAAATATTCCCCTTTCCAAATAATTCTTTCCAAAACAATTATAGCGCATTTTCTTTAAACCACTTCAGAGTGCTGAGTCTTATTTGTCATTTTAACTTCCTTCTGTCTTAGGAAGAATGCAGACGTAAGTCTTGATTCCTAAATGATTCCTGTAATGAACATCTGATGGTGGAACTTTGCTAATAACACTATGACAAAAATACAGTATTTTTGTTCCAATCTCAAGAATATATTCCTGAGAGCACCTTAAGAATCTTTTTTCACACGGTTAATTTTTTTCTTACCTTTTGTTTTGAACTAAATTTAGATGTACTAAAACATTGCAAAAATAGCACAAAGAATTCCCTGAAACTCTTTATTACATTCTCCCAAATTTTATCATACCTGTTTTATTTCTCTCTTTCTTTCTATCTCTATTCCTGTCTGTCTATCTATCTATCTATCTATCTATCTATCTATCTATCTATCCACCAGCCATTACCAACCTATCCATCCATCATTTATGTATATTTTTAATGAATTGATTGAGAATAAGTTACAGACATAAAGCTCTGATTTCCTAAAGCCTTGTTCCCACTCCAATCCTACTTCCTTCAAATAAATCAGAATCAACATGGGTGTATTTTTCTGTATTTTCTATACTCTCTCACTTATACACATATAAAGTGTATTTATTTCTTTTTGATTTTGTGAAAATTAGGAAATTTACAACACATTAAATTAAGATGCATCATGGCTTTTCTATTTAATTGTAGATTAGGAAGATCCTTTGAGAGAAACAGATTTTTGTAACTGTTTGATTTGTTTTTAAAGCTCTTTTTAATTAAAGTAATATATGTATATAAAGGCAAATAAAAGGCTTATAATAAAGAACACTAGTACTTTCCTCCACCCATCTTACTTCTCCTAGAAAACAATTTTCACTTATTTTGTCTATCTCATGGATTACTCCATTACACATTATAAATAATATTCCTTCACTACCATTTATTGGTTTATCATTTTTGGAGGTATTTTATCAAATTTCTTTTATGATATATAAGGCTTTGTCTCTCTTACACCTCTGTCTCACCTTTGTCATTGCATTTCATCTCCATTTCTTCTACTATAATTAATTCCAAATTTTTTATTTAAAACATTTTCAGAGTATACACTTGATGATTATGAAATACTGTTCACTGGTGAATCATATAGTATCCTATGATTGAGGATTCTTCTAGAACATTTTTTCCTGCAGTTAGGTATTGTATCAAATATTTTTGTTTGCATAGTTTATATAAACTAATTCTAAATCTTCTCATATATTCAACAGCTTTCCCCCCTCATATTTCCAACTTTGTTCAATATAATTATCAGGGAATCTGTTAGGGCCTGTTTTCCCTTTTGGGAGCCTTAGTTGACTTGAGGTAGTCTGGGCAGTGTCATTTCTAGACCTGCTATACAGCTGTTGTACTGGTGCTTCTTTTTATCTTTATTCTAGAGATGATCTTATCCTTTTTCCTATATTGAATCTTCTCGAGCCTGGACCTTCTTCTCCTCTATTGATTTATTTCATCATTTTATCGGTGCGTAATTTTCAATAGCTGCCTATATAGAGGTACTTTGTGTACATCATTTTTAGACCTTGTATATCAGTGTGTTCTGCTCTCACAGCCAGTTGATTGGCTAGATATAGAATTCTGGTTAAAAATTAGTTTCCCATGGAATTTTGGTCATTGCTGGCCTTTGGTTTCCAATGTTGCTTTTGAAAATTCCAATTCTGTTCTTATTCTGGATGGTTTGCAAATGATAAATATCTACCATTCAAGGAAACTGTTAGGTTCTCTTCATCTCTGATATTCTGAAATTTCATGATCATATATCTTACTGTGGTTTATTTCTGATGTTTTTAACTCTCAGGGGCCTTTTTCTGTCCAAAAGGGCATGCTCTCTAGTCTGGGAAGGTTTAATTTATTATTTTTTAATAATTCCCTCTTTTTGTATTTATTTCTGAAACTCCTATTAGTCAGATACTAAAATTCTTGGATTGATTGTCTATTGTTTTTTCCTTTCTATCTCATATTACCCATTTCTCTCCCTTTTGTTTTATAGTTTGAGATTTTCCTCAGTGACATTTTCAATCCTATTAATTTTTTTCTTTCATCAGTCATTTTTATTTTCTAAGAACCATTTCTGTTTGCCTTTCTCCCTTTCCTCCTCCCCTCTTCCTGCTTCTCCTTTTCCCTCCTCTTCCTCCTCTTCTACAATTTTCTCCTTGTTTCCTAGATGCAGTATCTCTTTTGATCTTTCTGAGGATAGTCATTTTAGTTTGTTTGTAGTTTAAATTTTCACCTGCTTTCTGAACTGCTTCTATTTCCTTAAAGCTTCTTTCTTTTGTATATTTGTGTTATTTAGCCTGCCTTCCTTGTTGGCTATTTTGTTATCAGCCGGGTGCCCTCTGAGTCTGCACCTGTTGCTGGTGGTAGCGGAGTTCTTGGGATGCCATGGGGAAAATAATTTCCCGAGGCCCCCACGGAAGGATGAAGTATTGTGGAAAGTTTAATTGATAATGTAACAGTAAGGGGGTTCCCTTTCAAGGTCCATCTCCCTTCATCTTGCCATGGAAAAAGTCCAGCCTGGTCTTCAGCATGGCTAAGATCAAAGCCACTGCCCAAGTCTGTGCTCCACATTAAAGCGCAGTCCAGTCCAGCATCTGGCTGGGTTAGCCTGTGCTCCCAGATACAGTCCATTCCAAGTGGGGTCCACATGGCCATGGGCCATGCTGCTGCTCAGGCCACGTGGCAGGCTAGTGCACGCGTGAGTTAGGGTCATGGAGCAAGTGAGGAACAGGAGTGCAAGAGCACGAGAGAGAGAGAGAGAGAGAGAGAGAGAGAGAGAGAGAGAATTCTTTGTAGAGGTTTTGTATTCCCACATTTTCACGGGCTTGCATTGGCTCCACCCCTCTGCCCAGTTATCTTTTTCTCAGGTTAGACTGACAGACAAGCACCTTTCCTACATCACCCCAACTTCACTGTGCATCACCCATCTTCTCCTTTGCTCAATTCCTCCCTCTGGTGATCTGCAGGGAATGATCAGCGGTCCCCTGGGGAGTGTGAAGCTTCCTAGATGACCGTGCTTATGATGTTGGCCTCCCCTTTGTTCTTCCTGTTATTAATATTAGCTCGCTAATTACAGAGATAAAAGTTTCAGTCCACTTCTGGTGATCCTTGGCTGCCTGTTTAAGGATTGTTTGGTAGATGTGTATCAGTGTGTACAGTTTATTATAGGATGATCAGGTTTTTTTGTAGCTGTTACTGAGAGTCTATCACGTGTCCATATCTTTGGGTCTTTACCCTTGGTCACTCAATTCTTTGATAGTGGGATGGACCCAAATGCTTTTATTCATTATCTGTTGGTACCTAAAAATATACCCCAAAATGTAGTGGCTTGAAACAACAACCTGTTATTCTACAATTTCTGTATGTCACGGATGTGGGTATGGCTTAACTGTCTCCTCTGTTCAGGGTTTCTCACAGGCTGCAGTCAAGGTGCTGGCTAGGGTTCAGTTATCTCAAGACTCGACTGGGGAAGGACCTTCTTCCAAGTTAATTACAAGGAAGTTGGCAAGATTCAGTTCCGGGTGGGCTGTTGGACTGAGCAGCGCAGTTCCTTGCTGTCCGTTGGCTGCCCCCAGTTACTTGCCATATGAGTCTCTTCAACATGATTAATTGCTTCATTAAATTAAGCAGGAAAAGAAAACCAGGGAGAGAGTGCCAGCAAGATGAGACTCACAGTCTCTTTTATAACCTAACCTGCCCACCACTTTTACATTTTTTATTTTATAGAAGTGAGTCGCTGGTCCAGCCCACATACAAGGTAAGACTATTACATAAGGGTGTAAATGCCAGGAGAGAGACATTATTTGGAACTATTCTGGAAGGCTGCCAACCACAATGCCCAAGAGGTATTATCCAGTCTGCGGGCATTCTGGCAACTGGATGGAGGGAAAGGTTGTAAGGGTCATGTCACCTTTTCAGTAAACAGAGATTTAATCTCTATCATTTTTCCATCTAGCATCTTATTCTTGCTTTCATTGAGCCTGATGTCTTCAAGATGGAACATTTCTGTTTCAATTTCATTACTAGAAGGACACATTGTCCTATAAGAATAGGAAATGGGTGACCTGGCTTGTGTGGCTCAGATGGAGTGTCCTCCTGTGCATCAGGAGGTCTTAGGTCCGATTCCTGTTCAGGGCACATATCTGGATTGCAGAATTGATCCATGGTCAGGGTGTGTGGGGGGGATGGGGATGCAGCCAATAGATGTGTCTCTCCTCCTCTGAGAGAGAGAGAGAGAGAGAGAGAGAGAGAGAGAGAGAGAGAGAATAAACAGTGGGTAGTTACCTTAAAGTTTGAGGCAGAAGAGGGACCCTGAGTGTTTAATTGCTTATTATGCATATTTTAAGTCAGGTTCCCTTTTCTCACCTCCAAACTTAACCTTCATGTTGTGTAATACCTTATTTTCTAATTCCTGAACCTTTTAAAGTTTCTTTAGGAATGAACCAATTTGCTTCTTAATGATATTACCCCTTTGGGACCCATTGGTTTGTGCTTCTTTATTAAGTCAACTATCACTCTGTATCCTGTTTCCATCCTCTGAAAATTAGTTGATATTTCTAGTTTGTTGTCATCCCCTTCCTATTCTTTGTCTATGAGGATTTTAAACATTTTTATCCCATTTCTGTCAGTTTAGTGGGGTTTGGGAGAAGGTGGTCTTAAATGTATGTTTCCATTCATCCAACTAACCACAATTATCTTCCCAATTCAGGGTTAAGTGAGGATTTTATTTTTTAAAATGTCATACAGTGGTACATATACCTCAAGGGAAGTCTTAGGCAGTAGTCACAACCAAAGGTAATTTTACTGTGCCAATGTTGGCTGGTATATAAATGTTGGAAACACTGACACAGAGGAAAATTATTTATTTTTGTGATCCTCTCCTATTTTTATTCCACCACTATGATCCAATTCTTCCTTATTCTTAGAAATTCATGGACTTTACATCACATCCCCTAATATTCCCTTCATTTAACCTGCTCTCTCCCAAAGTTCCCATTCTTTAACTTTTTTTTCTCATTTTCTCTATCTCACATCTAATGACTGAATTATTTAAGTAGTTATTAGAAAGAGAAAACCTGTTGGCTCATTGAAGTAATTCCCTTTAAAATGTCAATGTGAACAGTTAAGAACTTCAAACCCTAGACTTGTCATCTCCTAGTAATTTTACCATTTGAAAATCCTTTAACCTCTTTGTAATCTTTACTTTTCTCATCTTTGAAAAATTAATAATATCTTCACGGAAAATGTCTGTAAACTTCTTCATATATTACCTGGAAGATATAAAGCATGTAAACACCAGTAAGCAGTTCTTGCAGTTGCTGTTTTTATCATTATTAATCATGAGTGAGGCACCTTCCCAGGGATATTTTATGCTAAGAAATATGTTAATACCAATAAAAATCTGCTGGAGAGAAAGACTCCTACTTTGAGTAGTCTATGCTCCCTAAGAGAATCAGGTGCCAGAAACTGGTTTTAGAGCCTCTGTTCAGCAGTATTTTGAAGTCATGTTGTTAGATGCACTTATACTTTGCATTGTTATGTCCTCCTGACTTTGACTTTTGGTAATATTTCTTGTCCCGAGGTCTCCTGTGCTTGATAATAATATAGCCATGCTTTAAAATTATTGATTCCATTCCCTTACTATAAACCCATGTATCTCATGTCTATGATACATGTTTAATAATGTATTTTTTGTTAAAAAAATGCAGTTGGGTCATTTTTTGGAATCCATTGACAATCTCTGTCTTTACTTGGACTGTTTAGTACATTTACATAATAATGCAGATATTGTTGAGTTTAATTCTGTTATTTTGATATTTGTCCCATCTCTTCATATTTGTCCCAACTATTCTTTGATACTTGGTTACTTTTTACTGCTTTCTTTCTAGTTTCTATGGTAGAAGCAATTGTCCATGATGACTTTCTATATGTCATAACAAAATTCTTGATTCCGTTTGTGAGCATTTTGAGTCTTTAAAAAAAACCCAGAATTTTCTCAGTGATATTATATTTGCCTTTTAACGTTATTCAATAAAGCCCTTGTTTCAAGCACTATCGGTTCTGAAGAAGAACATTATTGCTGGTTTTACATTGACTAAATATTTCATAATTGTTGATTAGTCCTGAAGTTCTTCTCACTGTCCATTTAAAACCAATTACTTTATTCTGAGATCCCAACTTCAAATTATTTACTAGAGTTTACACTGAAGCTACATTTTTATTATTTCCTTCATTTTTCCTTGTCTCCCTTCCCCCACTTCCTTCCTGTATCCCTTGCCCCCCTTTCCTCCTCCTCTGCCTCCCACTCCCACCTACCATCCTTCCACCCAGATAATCAGAAGGAAGTACTGTGGAGAAGCCATATATTTAGTGAATGATCATCCATTGGAGTCTACCAAATTAAAAAAGAAACATCAATCATCTAAGCAGAGTATTTTATAGTATTCTTGTAGACCAGATCTAAAAGCACTTTGAAACTGAAAAGAATACCAATTCAATCATTATATCCTATCAGAAATATTTATATCATGTTCAAAGACCTTGTTCTTGTAATCGATTTTAAATATAATGGGAAACAAGTTTATAAGTTTTTTAGAAATATTTTTTATTTATTTCAGAGAGGAAGGAAGAGGGAGAGAGAGATAGAAACTTCAATGATGAAAGAGAATCATTGATTGGCTTCTTCTGGCAGACCCCCTACTGGGGATCAAGCCCGAAAAATTCGGGGATGTGCTCTGACTGAGAATTGAATTGTTGCCTCCTGGTTTATAGGTCGATGCTCAACCACTGAGCCATGCTGGCCAGCATAATCTTATAAGTTTTTTGATTTCAGTGAATAGTCTCACACCAAATATACCTAGGGCAAGGAATAATAGTATATAGATGAAGGTTCTCATACCACATGTCCAATATTAGTAAAATATTGTGAATTAGATTATTAATAAAAACAGAATCTATGTCAAAAATAATTATTGAAAGAGAAGATATTTTAATAAAAACAAGTAAATATCTTGAACAAAAATGAGCAATTTTGCTTATGGAAGTCATCAGCTGAGGAGTAAAAGTATGCTGAATTTCTTATTTTGCTTAGTAGGATGTTAATAGATAGTTTCCTTCTTGGTCACTCTAGAATAGAGTTTTAGATATAACATATAGAATTAACCACTAGAAAATTAAGATAAGCTGGATGTCAAAGGGGAGGGGGAGAAACAAATTAAGAGATAATATAATTATATAGTTAACATTAAAGGGAAACTAACAAATAAACCATGATGTTACCAATAGTACTAAATATCTGAGGAATGACAATAAACATATATTTGCTATAAAATGATGCTCAGATTCAATTTTTAACCACACTTTATTTAAAAGTGATACTTAAAGCCAAGTAATCAGAACTGATTTAAAGAGAAAAATGGAAAAAGATATATTGGGCAAACACAAGCAAACTGGAATTAGGCATAACTTTATGTATATCTATTAAAATTAATATTAGTTGTTGTAGTTAAAGGATGCAAGAATGACTTAGTATTTTAAACTATTAATGTAATCGAGTTAATTGGTATAAAGGGGGAACAAAAAGCTTTATGAGTATCTCAATAGGTCTAGAAATTACATATATATTTATTTATATATGACATTTTTAAAAAATGTTTTTTATTGATTTTTAGAGTTAGAGAGAGGAAGGGAGAAGGATAGAAAGATAGAAACATTGATGAGAAACATCATCAATAGGCTGCCTCCTGCACACCCCCTACTGGAGATTGAGTCTGAAACCTGGGCATGTGCTCAGACTGGAAATCGAGCTGGTTACCTCTTGGTTCATGGGTCAACATTCAACCTCTGAGCCACACTGGCTGGGCTATATATAATATTTTATATAAAACAATTCATCTTTTTTGCCTGTATTTTCTTCTCTGTCCATTAATTGCCAAATTTTTTAAATGCCCAAATTTATTTTCATCTGATAATAGCAGAATTACTATTAAATCATGGGATATTCCTGTGATGAATTAGTAGGCAGTCATGATGGAATCATGATTTTTGTTCTGTTTTCTTAGATTCTATATTTGTCTATTGGGCACCCATTTATCATAAGGCCAATTATATATATGGATATGGGTGCTATATCTATAATTTAAATATATATGTTTTAATCCTCACCTGAGGATATTTTCCATTTATTTTTAGAGAGAGTGGAAGAGAGGAGAAAAGTTGGAGAGAAATATCGATGTGAGAGAAATACATCAATTGGTTGCCTCCTGCATGACCCCCAGCCAAGTCTGGGGCTGGGGAGGAGCCTGCAAGGAGGTATGTGCCCTTGGCTGGAATCAAACCCGGGACCCTTGAGTCCATAGGCCGATGCTCTAACTACTGAGCAAAACTGGCTAAGGCTATATGCTATATATTTTTATTTCCTATATTCTTTATGCTCTGTTAATCTATGAGTCAATTATTATTATTTTTAATCTTCATCCAAGGATATGTTCTTACTTTTTTTTTTTTTTTTGAGAGAGAGAGAGAGAGAGTGAGAGAGAAACATTGATGTAAGGGAAACATTAATCGGTTGCCTCCCATATGGGCCCCGACTTGGAATCAAACTCACAACCTAGGTGTGTGCCCTGACCTGAAATCGAACCTGCAGTCTTTTGGTGTACAGGACAATGCTCCAAGTGACTGAGTTACCAGGCCAGGGTTATGAGCCAATTTTTAAAGATAACAAAGGACTCGGTCTAGGGCAGATTTTTCATATACAAACCAACCAACCCCAAGCTCAATGTTCGCCAATCATTTCCTTATCACACTCTCAAACACCAAACCAATAGTTTTTGTGCCGTAAATAAACATAGGGTCAGGAAACTAAAGACCACCTCTGTGCCTCAAAGTCCACCAGAATCATTCAAACCATCCATTCTAAGCTGTTTACCTTGCTCTGCCTTTTCTTTCCGATAGAAACCCCAATAAGGACTCTGGTCTTGGTTTTCCACACCTGTCTTATGCCTCATGCCCAAACATGGGCTCCCTGTGGCCCTGCTTGGCACGTGGAGACCTCAACTCTGCGTCCTGTGACTATAAAAACTTCTTTCCAGACCTCATTCTTATTTCCTCATGTGTCCACACTAACTTTTCCCTACATATCCAACATGTACATTCTTAGAACAACTTTCAGCAATATTCATGTCATTGGAAACTGATAAAAAGCAGTACTCCAGTTTCTAATACATATATATGTGTTGCATATTTCAGAAAAATATTGGATGGAATTACACCAAAATGTTAATAGGGATTATTATCAGTGATATAATACAGAATAGATTAAATATTTTTCTATATTTTTCAAAGTTTCAAGTTTTATAATAAATTTAAATATTGCTATGTATATCTCTACCTCTACCTATTATTTTACATTCACAAAACTGAATTAAAACCTGTTCTCTAAGTTCCAAAATCTAATTTATATAATAGATTTTCAAAGCTGAGATTTTTAGAATGGCTTATATGTCATGCATTCTCTTATCCATTTTACATCTGACTTCTGATTTATTTTTGTATTATGATTCTGACTTCTTAAATTAATAAAAGGGCAAAGAATGACACATTTATCCTGGCTGCCATGATACAGAAGAGATACCATTGTGAATAGAATTGATGTCTTATAGAGTCAGCAAGTTTCCAAAAGAAAAACTGAGTAACAGGACAAAACATGAAAAGCTCTAATCTAAGAGATTATGACTCAGTCTTTGATCTCCCTGAAAAATGAACTTTTTGTAAACTATGAACTATGAATGTTCATGTTTGCAGAAAATATTTTCATATGCCTACTGATTTAATTTTGAACCAAGCTAGTGATTTTCAGTGTGTGATGAGGCAAAGCCCAACGGTAAATAGAGGCCTGCTGTGGAAAACGGTTTTATCATTTTAATTTGAACCAATTGAAATAGTCTCAAACTTTGACTATCCTGCACCCAAACTGAACATAAACAAGGATTTGATGCTATACCCATAACTGAACTGAAAAATAATAAGTGTGATGAGCTAACAAATTGTGCAAGACTAAATAATCTTGGGCAGAATGTACAGAAATGTTCTTGGGGTCTTCCCAGTTCTAGAAATTGACTAGTGTAGAGCTGAGGGCAGGGTATTTCTTGTACCATTGAAAATGTGAATCTAATGCTAGAAAATGAGAAATAAATGTATGCAAGAAATATTAATACATGTCAATACTATCAGTCTGGATAAGAGCTTATATTTCAGTGAATTATAAAAAAATTCATATTTCCTTTTCTATACAGGAATCTAGGAGTGTGTGTGTGTGTGTGTGTGTGTGTGTGTGTGTGTGTGTGTGTGTTTCAGTATGCAGTAGAACTAATGAATAGAGGTGGAGAAAATGTTTGGTTATGAATCAGACTTTTACAAGAATTTCCTTCATTTTATTTGTTTTTAAAAACAACTACAGAAAGATGTTCATCTAACTGAGGTATAGTGGAATGGTTTCTTCTAAACATCGAGTTACATATTTTCTTAAAAGTAAGATCTGTGATTACAAGTGTTCTGCCTTTACGAAAAAATTGGAAATAATTTGGAATTGCAACTTTTATAGCACATTGTAGAGATTTAAAAATCTGTTATACAAATATAGATAATATGATCTATACTAAAGAAAAGAAAAATGAACATATGTTGAAAATATTCATGTAAGATGCATGATTTCCTACTAAGTAACAAAACCCATGCCATCTAAATCACTCAAGTTGTCTATCAATCTATATACATTTTAACTGCATCCTGCCAGAATGCTTATCACCTAAGAGGGAAAATATGTATATTTATTTTTTATAAGTAAGTATAGTCATCTTTTTTCTTCTGAGTATAGAATCTTTTTTCACTGTCCACTCCTTATAGTCTCTCTTATAAAACATTGAATATTGCCAACAACCATGAAAAGTCTAAGATTTTACTTTACTCACATGATAATATATTAACTTGACACAATTTCATGGGTGCTGGCAGAAGACATGAGATGCCAAGGTCAGAAATGAAGGACAGTTTACTACTCACAGCAGTAACAGTAGCCAGGCTGATTGGTCAATTTCCCTTTGTCCCATGTTCTACAGAGATTTAGCAGATGAGTCCAGATGAATGTCTCATATACAGCGATCTGTGTTCCAGGAAAAGGATATCAACTTGGGAGTCTGAATGTTTTATAATGGGCAGGAAGCATGCCTGCCCTTTGCTTTGAAAGGAGATATTATTTTTATTAGACATGCTGGTAAGCAAACATGCTCTTTCCTCTGGAGAGAGACAATATCTATTTTCCAAGATTGTTTGCTCTACAAATATCTTTTTAAAAATACTACAAAAGGTAGTATTTACCTCTCTGCTTGCAACATGTGCAGAAATGCAACATATGGAGAATTGTCTTACAACATTCCAATCCCTTAGGAATGGATTTCCAAATGAAAAAAAGAACAAAAAATTTTTCCTAGGAAAGCTGTATTAGTTGTCACTAAGGAATGTATGTGCCATGTTTCTCATCATAGGTTAGTTGGCACTAAGGATTGTATTTTATATTCCATAGATGCCTCCTATACTTCACTTCCATGAATCACATGTTGAGACGCTGCTATGCTCAACATGTAGGAACTGTGAAGAGATGTGGTAGGCAGATTATAAGTGATTGCCGATGACCCTGACCTTTATATAATCCTCTCCTGTTGAGTGTGGATGGGAACCTCTGAATATGAGATATCACTCCCATGATTATGTTGTATTATATTGCAAAAGGGAGTTTATCTGGGGTGGGCATGAGCTAATTAGGTGATCCCTTTAAAAGCATGTGGTTTTCACTGGCTGGTCATGAGGAAGAAGTCAGAGAGTAGCGTTCTCACTGTCCTGGAAGGAAGCAGACATTCATGTTGTGACCTGCCTTTGGGGGCCATGTGGCAAGGAACTGTGAGCAGTCCTAGGAGTTGAGAGCAGCTCTTGACTGACAGCTGTCTCATAGCTGGAAGGAAGTAAATTCTGCAATAGCCATGTAAGATCGGAGGAAACCTGAACTCTGTGACACGTGAGCCGTGTGAGCCAATGCAGTTGGGAAATGTTTTAAGCCACGTGGTCTGTGATAATGTGTTATGCAGCACTAAAAAGCTAATATAGGAAAGAAACAAGGTAAAGAATCCCTTGTTTATGGCATATTCTAATTTATTTCTGCTTCTGCTTCACTGAATATTTCATTATATAACCTAAGGCAGTGGTCGGCAAACTCATTAGTCAACAGAGCCAAATATCAACAGTACAACGATTGAAATTTCTTTTCAGAGCCAAATTTTTTAAACTTAAACTATATAGGTAGGTACATTGTTTTTAACTTAATTAGGGTACTCCTAAGGCTTAGGAAGAGCCACAGTCAAGGGGCCAAAGAGCCGCATGTGGCTTGCGAGCCGCGCTTTGCCGACCACAGACCTAAGGTAATCACTCTAATCAGCTGTTTTATTATAATCTTTTTTTTTTTTGTAAAATCTGCTCTTGACTTTTTCTAAGTTGTAATTTCTTGACCAATCCAAAATAAAACCACTATTGATTGGGATCATACTATTTCATAAGCACTTATGTGTTTAATATATGATTTCATTTAAACCTCAAAACAGTCTTGGAACGGTAATGTCCTTATATTTACAAAAAGAAACAAAAACAAAAAACAAAATGCAATTTTGAGAGTTAAGTATCTTAACCAGAATAAAACAAACTAATGAGCTGTGGAGTTAGGATTCTAACCTGGTTATGAATGACTTCAAATCATATTTTTATGTGCTGCATGCTATTACCTTTTAATATTAAAAGATATCATTATGGTGTGCATTACTCATAATTACTAATATCCAGTACTGCTCGACTTCAAAGCACAAGTGGGAGTGTACTTCCTGCCCTTTTAAAGTTAGGCCAGATTATGTAACTATTGTTGGAAAATGAAATATAAGTGAAAGTGACATACATCACTTCTGGGCCAAAGCATTTAACCGCTGGGGCTTGACGCTACAATCCTCTTTCATGCCAGAAAAATTCCGGAAGCCATGAGTTAAGGTGGAGCCCACATTAGCCTTGATCTCTGTGTGGCTCTCATAAGCAGAGCTTCTCATATTGGACATGTCATATGAGCAAGAAATAAACATTTGTTGTTTTAAGCCACAGAGATTCTGGAGCTGTGTTGTTATAGCAGCATAACCTCAGTCTTTCCTAACTAATCCAATCACTTGAACCAACAGAGCCTGTAATCCTCATGGATAAATTTAGATTGATTTTAGGTGCTCATTAACTATCTTATACACTATGCTTTAACTATAATGATATATTTGCTGATCTCTGAATGCTTATTGTTTTCCTAGATCTCAGAGCTTTTGAACCCATTCTTCCCTCTGCTTGAAATAGTAAAGAGTTCATCACAATGGGTGGTTAAGAATGAGCTCCAAATTCAGGCTAGTCTAGATTCATATTTGGAAACTTCAATTTCCTCTCTGTATTGCCTTGGGCAAATAACTTAACCCCTTTGGCCCCTAGCTCCTTATATATAAAATGGGATAATATTAGTAATCTCTCATGGGGCTGCTGTAAATGTTAAATGGAAAAAGAAATGTGAAACATTTAGAAAGCATAGTTGTTATTATCACTATTAATATTTAAAACTTCACTGAGATGTCACCTCCTCCAGGAAGCCTTCCTGATTTTTCAGCCAATGGGAAGGGTAGCGGTTGTATGCTAATTACCATGTTTCTCTTTTATTAGTGTAGATATTAAATACATCTCTTTTGTCTAATGTCAGCATCTGAAAAATATCTATTAGAAATAAAACAATGTTCTATTCTTTGCATCGAACAGTCAATAAATGTTTTCTGAATGAAAAAGAAACTTTAGAGTCAATAGCTGTGGGTTTAAGCTAGTGATTACAAAGGAAATATAAGTCTCATGTAAAATTAATCTTATAAATGATAATCACATGCTTTAATCTAGTTATGGAAATGCTCTTTTAACTGACTTGATTAATAGAAGCTTCATTTTTTTAGTTATATTAAATAGGATGTAATTCTCAAAAATTGCAATCATTCTTGCTTTTCTGAAATTGCTGAAGTTTTTATTATAAATAGTTTAAAATTGAGCTGATCATTCTGGCATTAGCAACCTGGATTATGTTGAGAGAAGTATTCTACTCGTCACATTTAATAAATGTCAACCATTAGCATTATTGTTTATGAACACCCCAAATTACTGCAAAGCAAAAATAAATGCATTATTTTTATACTTTAAAATATTTTTGCTATTGTCCAATTTGCAATCACGAATTGATTTAGAGTCTAAATCAATTTTAGACATTTGGTAAGACTGACCCCTTTAGCTTAGTGAGAAAAAAAAACTTCACATTTTTGGTTTTAATGAGTTTGTAATTTCTCTAAAGAAAACATTTGAAAAATTTTTTGCTGGAATCTGATGGTAAAGTTGGTGACTTACCTCCTGGTGTAAACACATTTGTAGTTGACAATGCCTCCCCCACGAAGCTAACCTTTCTAACAATAATCTTCCAAGTTAAAACTTTTTTAAATATGGAAAATAGATTTCACCCTGAATATTAAACCTTTACCATGCTAAAGTTTGGAGACTTTTTTCACTCATGATATTTAGAATTGCTGCTTCACCATGTGGAGCCATCTCTCCCATTGTCTGATCCCTGAATGTAATATATCTTGCTCTTCAAGAGGGACAGATGTCTTTTTTGATCAGGGGCTGCTGCTGGCAGAGTGGGAAGCTCCTTTTCTCGTGCTTGAGCAAAATGAAGGTTCTTAGAGAAGGTTTTACTTGTTAATATGGAAACACATGACGGTAGTGAATAAATTGAGAGAGAAGGAGAGGAAGAAGAAACCAAGATTCATATGATTATGTAACTTGTGCAGGGCAAGAGGTGACAGGACACGGTTCCCTAGAATCTGAACACTTAAAAAACAAAATGCATTTTAATTAGCAGCATGTTTAGGTTTGCAACTAATGAGAATGTCTCCAATCTGTCAGTGTGCTCAGTATTTCAAAGTAATGCATTGGCCAAGCATTAAAGCCAAAGGTTGGCCACTTGCTTTATGCAACTGTCTGTCTTCTTTAACCTGACTGCCCTTTGAATTTCCCTTCAGTCCCATGAACAGGAGCTCAGTCAAGAATGAGCCCAGGAGATGCCACTGTGTCCAGGTGCACCTGTGAGAAGGAGGCACGTGTGGTCACATCCTCATCTTACCTGTAGGCAAGGAGGGACGCTCATGTGGTCTCTTTGATCGCCTTTCCTGGGATACAAGGAAGCAATCTGTCCATAAAATAAGAGTTTGACATTTGCTTTCTTCTTCTGTTATATCTATGCCTGTGATTTCTGCCCACAACTCGATGTGCATGCATTTCCTTTCTCCATCATTTGGCTATATAGTTCAGTTACATGCCCCAAGATGTCTTGAAGGCTTTCAATGAACCTAATTAATTTTGACCCTTTTCAAAGTATCCCCATGGCTATTTAAGTGGGCTTAGTTTTGTAGTAGATAGAGATTGTGAATTCAACAAGGTGGAGGCCACCGTGTTTGTTTCAGTGGTGAAACGAGGGTGATAATCAGTGCTCAGGAGACACTGAGCTCTACACTGGTATAGGCTGGCGAGAGAATTAGGGGCTGGGCTTTGGAACCCCTCTCCTGGGCTCTTAAACCCTTTCACATGGGTGGGCAGTGGAAGTCTCATTTGTACCCCCAGACAGAGATGTGCTGGCTACTGCGGTTGATATTTTTGGGAAACGTAGGAATGTGGGGGTGAGGATAGTGCTGTGAGCTCCACTTTCATATTTCAGAATTTGGTGATGGAATGCAGGAGGAAACATTGACAACTGCCAATAAGACTTCAGCTTCTACTGTAGTCTTTATGTAATAACCCAGATTTGTAAAAGCCCGTTTATCCTAAATTGTACAATAAATAGTTTAACCTGTGTTAATTTCCCATGCAAGTTTTCTAAACAGCTAGAAATTCTGTGAGCAAATTCAATGTGTCAAAACAACAACAGAACAGCCCTTGCCAGGTTGGCTCAGTTGGTAGGAGTGTTGTCTTGTACACCCAAAATGCAGGTTGATCTCCAGTCAGGGCACGTGCAGGAGGCAACAGATCAATGTGTCTCTCTTTTCCTCTCTCTCCCTTCCTCTCTCTCAAACAAAAAAATTAAAAAAAATCACACTCCCCTGCCCTGTTTGTGGTAATATGTAGAGGACCCAGCACTATATGTCTGTGACTTCTATATTCTGTTGGTATTTATGTGCAACTTAAGATAGTGCAAGAAAAAGCAATTTTTCATTTCCAAACTTTTTTTCTCAGTTGTTCCACAAAATGTTTTCCTAATTCTTGTGTCTAACAGTTGCTATTGAAACATAGATTAAATTTACAAAGCAGATATATTGAAAAAAAATCCTTAACATGCTTTATATATTCAGCATTTATAATTTTTTTTTGTTTTTCCATAAATAATTCTGGGATTGATCAAATGATAAGGTGAGATATAATTTTTTGGTCTTTGTTTTTCTCATAATCCTCACTGTTACCTCCTTTTCTTAACCTAAATATTATTCTTGATTTCCCTGGTTCTCTTTCTCCAGTATTTTCTAATTCACTTCCTTCTTTTGACTTTATTCTTTTCTATATTCTTTCCTTTCCCCATTTTTCTTCCTTTCATTTTTGAATTTCCCTTTCTTTCTTGGTTATCTTTCTCCTTTGTTGTATCTTAAAACCATAAAGAAATAAATGATGTACACCAGAGGGCAGTCTGATCACACACACACACACACACACACACACACACTCACACACAAATACACACACACAAATACACACACATACACACATACACACATACACACACATACACACACATACACACAATCCTCTTTTCCTTCTGTTACACTAGCTTTCTGGGGGAATGTGATGCTTCAGAGATTAGGTGGTTAAAGAACTTTAATGTATAAAATCCTTTCACTATTGCTTATGTGTGGACACGGTGTGTTGATATGATTTGTGAAGACTTAACCATTTTCCCTGGGTTTGTGTGAGGAGTATATAGACCCTTACTCTCATAGTCTGAAGAAAACAATAAAATTATCTGGTCTTGTCTCAGAAGCTACCAAAATACATGGTGAAAATGAAAACTTGGGCCATAAGATTTTGGGTATATTAGATATGAAAAGTTAGTAGACTCATTTCTGTGATCCCTGTAAATATGTGTGACTCCTGAATTCAAGAATTTTTTACACTCTCATTTAAAAAATTAATAATCCAGACTTAGTATAGTCAGGCTTTGACTAACAGGCTTTCTATGTGATTAGCATGAACTTCAGAATTGATTGAAGCTCTGAGCAAATTTGATGTTATAAAGGGGAATTTAGAGTTCACTAGCCTCAGAATATTAGGATATTTAATAGGTAGCACTGGACATTCTAATTTAGGTCAAAATAAAGTGGAAGGAGAAAGTATCTGTGAATTTCAAGAGAGTTTTCTGTTGAATTTGGATGTAATGATCTCCTAGTGCTCTTTCCAAGGATTTCAATGGACAGACACTTCCTGCCGTGAGAATAATTTCTCTAAAGACTTGATCTCTCTGTGGTACAGAATGGGACCCTCTTATGCACAACTTACTCTAGGAGTAGCTGGGTTGGTAGCTATTTTAGAATGTGAAGTGCAGTTCTGAACTCCTGCCTGCGGGAACACTGACGAGATACAAGTGAAGCGGTATTTTCAATTTGGTCCTGATCCAGATTAAAAACAAATTGCTAAATATACTGAGCTCCGAATTTTAAAAAGCTGCAGATCTGAATTCTTACCAGGAACCAAACATGTTGACTCAAGAAGAAAATTGGGATCCATGTTGTGAAATCTTAAAACTAGAGGGAACCAAGGTTTGTTTTTTCTTTTTTTTATTTCTTTATTGTTGAAAGTATTACAGATGTCCCTTTTGTTTGTTTGTTTGTTTGTTTTTCCCATTGACCCCTCCACCATAACTTGCCATTCCCAGGCCTACACCACTCTATTGTCTGTGTCCAAATAAACATATAAGTTCCCTGATTAATTACTTTACCCCCCCCCCACTCCCCCACTTACCTTCTGAAATTCATCAGTCTGTTCTATGCTTCTATGTCTCTGGATCTATTTTGTTCATAAGTTTATTTTGTTCATTGGATTCCACATATGAGTGAGATCATGTGATACTTTCTCTGACTGGCTTATTTTACTTAGCATAATGCTCTCCAAGTCCATCCATGATGTTGCAAATGGTAAGAGTTCCTTCTTTTTTACAGCCACATAGTATTCCATTGTATAGATGTACCACAGCTTTTTTATCCACTCATCTGCTGATGGGCATTTAGGCTGTTTCCAAATCTTATCTATTGTAAGTTGTGCTGCTATGAACATAGGGGTGCATATATTCTTTCTGGTGTTTTAGGTGTCTTAGGATATATTTCTAGAAGTGGGACCACTGAGTCAAATGGGAGTTCCATATTTAGTTTTTTGAGGAAACTCCATACTGTTTCCACAGTGACTGAACCAGTCTGCATTCCACCAGGAACCAAGGTTTTTAAGTGGGTTTCCACATTTTGCAGGCTAGGAACTGCAGTCTACATAGGTTAAAACAAATTGTTCCCTAGTCATAGTGGTAATGTATAATATTTAGTTCAGAATACTTTTAGATAAACCAAAGACTAGATTAGACAAATAATCTGTGACATCAACACATATGCATTTAATGACTTCAAATACTTATCAGGTCATTGTTCCTATGGCTCAGCGTATGGCAAGTTATCCTTTATCCTAGATAAATGAAGACAAATTTTCTTAGGGTCAGAGGATGGCATTAAGGAGTCATGTCCTAAGCAAGAGAGTCCCTTTTTACATTAAAAATAAACTGTTTATAAACATTCTTGCACTAATAAATTTCACTAAAACAAACAATTTTTCAGTTATTGTGAGTAAATAAAATAAAGATAATACATATAAAGTGTTTCATGCTAACTTTTAAATAACTTTCTAAGGTGATTATATATAACATTTTTAAATTTTATTTTTGTTAATCCTCACCCAAGTATATTTTTCCATTGATTTTTAGAGAGAGTGGAAGGAAGGAGGAGAGACAAAGAGAGAGAGAAACATTGATGTGAGAAAGACACATTGATCGGTTGCCTCCCGCATGCACTCTGACCAGGGCAAGGGATTGAGTCTACAACCTAGGAACATGCCCTTGACTGTAATAAATCCAAGGACCCTTCAGTCCCCAGGCTGACACTCTATCCACTGAGCCAAACCAGCGAGGGCAACATTTTGTTTTAAAAGGCAAAGACTAGCTCTGGCCAGTTTGACTCAGTTGGTTGAATGTTGTCCTATGCATCGAAGGGTTATAGCTTTGATTCCCATTCAGGACACATGCCCAAGTTGTGAGTTCCCTGTCAGGGTGCAAGATGTTTCTCTTTCTCTCTCCCTATTCCTTCCCCCTCTCTAAAATCAATAAAAATCTATTTTTTTTTAAAAAAAGCAAGGAGTAATTATTTCTTTTAGGGATTCCGACCTACTATTTGGATAGCTTTCTCTAGGAACGTGGTTTTCAAAGTATGGTCCCTTCGCTTCATTAGCAGTATCAGTATCATCTGGGAAATTGCTAGAAATGCACAGTCTAGCCCATCCCAGAACTACTGAGTCAAAAACTTGAAGGAGGAGAGATGTGAACCCAGCAACCTGCATTTTCATAGCTCTCCAGGTGACCCTGATGCTCACTTTAGTTTGAAAAACACCAAGAACCACAATGTTGGTTTATGAGAACAAAAGTCTGATGACTTCAATATTGAAATGCTTTTCTGCTAAGTATATGTGGATAGAATGTTTGTGTTTGTTTTTTTTTGGTTTGTTTTTTGGTTTTTGGGTTTTTTTTGTTTGTTTTTTTTTTTTGCAAAGGTTTAGGCAATTTCTCTTTATAAGAAAGAAGCATGAAAGGTATGAAGAATTTTTCCTTTTCAGACTTTTAGATTCCTTCCTTTTATTCCTTTATTTGTGGATTCAAAGATTGCTTGTTTGTAGCTTTTTTTCTTTGTAAGAGTACAGCAGACTCCTACATGGACATGTCAGTCTGTGTAGGCCCGATCATGTGTTCACTTTGACTCCTAGTTGTACGTCCACAACTTCCCTGCCAGAAACAGTCCACCTCTCCTTGTGGTTCTCTGATGGTCCTGCTACACACAGTTCTGAGCATCTCATGACTGCATTGTTCCCAGAGCCCCGCAAAGCCTTTACCCAGAGTCCAGTGTCATCTAACTCCACGTTCAATGTTTCTTCCAGTTAATGATGTGAAATGTAAAAGTGTAAAAGCCCTACTTGAGTTTCTTGAAGGTGGCAATAAAGAAATTGTTGAGGGACTGGGCCTAATTGAAATGCAGCAGGTACAGTACTGAAGGTACCTGAGCCTCACTGTGCCACGTCTCCGGTAATCAGCAGTCCCCAGTCTCCCCACACTAATTGACAGGAGACGCGGTGCTCCTGAGTGCGCACATAGTGCATGATAATGGAGTCTGCACATGCTGCTCTTCTCATTATCGACCTTGAACCGTCAAAGGTCAGAGGACGGTGCTGCTTTCATCAACATGACAGGTGTCTGAAGAGCTTCTCTCTGTAGTCTAGTAATTTGGCAGTTGTCTTATCCTGTACATGAATTAGTGATCTGATGCTTGAGGTATGATAGATAAAAAGAATGTCAGCTCTGGGTAGGGATGTAGGTCTAGGTATCTGTATTAGCCCCATCACTAACCCAGACTGGGAAGTGTGTGCTGTAGGGGTGCCTTTTTTCCCAGGGAAAGAATGAGTCAACATGCAGTCATTACATCAAAAGAGCATTTTCCTAAAAAATTGCTATCTATGGTTTTAACATTGTTTACCAAGGTATTAACATTCACAAGTCAATTTCTTTCTACCAAGTAGACATTGACATCTGACACTTTTCCATTGTGGCCATAATGATAATAAATGTTCTTTGATAAAACAAATCAATTAATAATCTCTCTTGAGCATCCCTTATGTGCTGAAAACTATTACAGGCATTGTATAGGGGTGCAAAAGAGACAGAAAATGTAATGCTGCAGCATACACTGTATATGACACATACCAAGATATCCCAGTATAAATATATTATAAAAATAAAGAACATCATCAAAGACATGTACATGTAAGCATCTATTTATGTAAAGGGAACAGTGAAACTGGCGTTGTTATTTGGCAAAGATCTGAGAACATTTATAAGCAACACACAAATGGCCTACCTTCTTATGAGTGAGCTACAGCCCAGAGGAGGGAATTGGAAGGTGAATAAATGAGAAAAGACATCTTAATTAGAGACAGAATTGTGCAATGCTGGGTTTTGGTCCAGTTTTTCAAAGAGAGAAAGCATTCAGTTAGGGAGAAGGAAAAGAAGGATAATTCTTAGCAGAGGCAAAAATCCTGAGACAGAGACAAAGAGTATTTTTGCTTTTTCTAATTGTCACTGAGTGTTCTTTCTTCTCTGTCCATTTGTAAAATTCCTACCTAGTTTCAAATTGCATTGCAGAATTCACCACTCTATTTAGGCGTGTCTGAGCCACCCCAAGGAGCAAAGTTGATCACTCCTTCTCTGTCACTTCTCTGTGTTGTTGAGTACTTCTAGTATCACTTATGTTATAGTGGGCTGTAATTATTTAGTCCCAAATCTATCTTCAGTGTGTGATATAGCTTGGTTTAATTTAATACGTCATGGTAAGGTTAGAGACAGAGTATGAATTTGGATCAGATGAATTGGAGCAGAAATTAGATCTTTATGTTTCACTAATAGTTAATATGTATGGTTGAGGACATTTTATGGATGTTTCACACATGTGTTTAGTTAAAATTGTCATGAAAATGTGTTTCTTCAAAAATATGGATACATTGAATTTGTATTAACATATCCAAGACCAGAATAGAATATTATTTCTCTAAGATTAATTTTCTTATATTTTAAAATAGCTATTATGATTATTGTAAATATAAAGACATTTCTATGAGATAGTATAGAAATATGAATATTATTCTTTCAACATAGGCATTGAACAGGAACTATACAATTGCTTCATTGATATTTGTATACATAGGACTTTTCTAAAACATCTCTTGAAATAATAGAGCTTATATAATATTCTTAATTTTTTTATTGTAGCAAAATATACAAGCTAGGACTAAATGTTTGTATCCTCCCCACAATTCATATGACAAAACCTAACCCCCAATGTGATGGTATTATGAGGTAGGGCCTTTGGGAGGTGATTAGGTCATGAGTCTGGAGTCCTCATGAATGGGTTTAGTGTCTTTATGAAAGAGACTCCAGAGAGTTCCTTTGCCCCTCCACCCATGAGAAGACACAACAAGGTGATGGTTATCAGTGAACCAGAAAATGGGAACTGACCAGACCCCAATCTGCTGTTGCCTTGATCTTGGACTTTCCAGCCTCCAGAACTGTGAAAATCGGTATTGTTTGTAAGCCACCCAGTTCATACAGTATTCTCTTATTGCAGACAGAAATAAGACAATATATAACATAAAATTTACCATAATTAAATTTTTTAAATATATAGTTCACTGGCACTAAGTAATTCACATCGTATTTCAGCCATCACACCATACATCTTCAGAACTCTTTACATCTTGCAAAATTAAAATTCTGTATTTATTAAATAACTCCACATTTCCTCTCCCCTCAGTGAGTGCTAAGCTTTAATATACTTTTTGTCTCTATGGATTTGATTTCCCTAGGTATTTCAAAGATGTAGAATCATATACTGTTTGTCCTTTTTGTGATTGGTTTATTTTACTTAGCATTATTTCCTTAAGACTTGCCCATTTATAATGATGGACACATGGGTGTGTCTACCTTTTGTCTATTTTGAATAATGCTGCCATGAACACGACTTTACAAATAGTTCTTTGAGTTTCTGCTTTTACTTCTTTGGGATATATATATATCTAGAGTGGAATTATTGGATCATATGGCAATTCTATTTTTAATTTTTTAAAATATATTTTATTTATTTTTTACAGAGAGGAAGGGAGAGTGATAGAGAGTTAGAAACATCTATGAGAGAGAAACATCGATCAGCTGCCTTCTGCACACCCCCTACTAGGGATGTGCCCGCAACCAAAGTACATGCCCTTGACCAGAATCAAACCTAGGACCCTTCAGTCCACAGGCCAACACTCTATCCACTGAGACAAACCGGTTAGGGCTATTTTTAATTTTTTGAGGAACCTTACTATTTTCCATAGAGACTGTATCATTTTATTTTTATTTTAAAAATATATTTGTATTGATTTCAGAGAGGAAGGGAAAGGGAGAGAGAGAGGTAGAAATATAAATGATGAGAGAGAATCATCGATCAGCTTCCCCTTGCAGGCTTCACACTGGGGATCAAGCCCGCATCCCAGGCATGTGTCCTGACTGGGAATGGAACTCCTGTTTTATAGGTCGATGGTCAACTTCTGAGCCATGCTGGCTGGGCTGGCTGTACCATTTTACATTCCTACCAGTACTGCACAACTATTCCAATTTCTAAACATCCTTGCCAATACTTGTTATTTTCTGTTTTTTGTTTGTTTGTTTTGTGTGTGTTTTAAATAGTAGCCATTATAATGGGTGTCAGACCTTATATAATATTCTTTTGAGTATCTTCAAGTGATTTTTCTCTTTTGAGGTTAGATTTGATGATTGCAATAAGTGGTTGATCATTGGTAGACAAGTTTCTAAATAATACTATGGCAAAATGTGAATATAAAGGAAGGAGAACCTTAAAAATACAGGTCATATACATTTTTTTAAATCCTCACTGGAGGATTTTTAGAGAGAGAGGAAGAGATAGGGAAACATCGATGTGAAAGAGATACATTGATCGGTTGCCTATAGTACACACCTCAACTGGGGATCCAACCCACAACCTAGGTATGTGCCCTGACCAGGAATCAAACCAGAAATCTTTTGGCGCATGAAATGACACTCCAACAAACTGAGCCACCCAGCCAGGGCATAATTCATGTACTTTTTTTGCAAGAATAAAAAACTATTTCAAATCATGCTTCCTTCCTGATAACCTTTTGCCTCATTTCTACTTTCCTTCCTGATTAATTCCTAACAAAAGCTATTAGATGGGGCTGAGCAAGGCAGAATTCCTGGGGATTTTGGGGAGTGGTACTCAGAGCCTGAGTGTGGTGAGGAGTGCACTGTGTAAGGGGTGTCACCAGGTGGAGGCCCCGTGCAGGACAATGTCATCTGAGCAGGGTGGGGAAGGCATCTGCATCATGGTGTCTGGGAGAGGAGTGTCCGAGTATAAGAAGGAAAGCAGAGTGTCTGTCTGTGTGATTTAGCAGTGGTAGCAGCAATGGAAGATTGGGCACATTTAAAAGAGAATTATCTAATAAATAATAAGTTGAGGATAATGGGAGTCAGTTGTTCACTCTTAGAGACAGGAGTTACAAATTTGGAAATAGAGAAAACAAAAATGAACCCCTTAAGGTTAGATTATAATTGGTGCTATCAGTGTGAAATCACAGTTTTCAATGTAAAGGGTGTCCCAAAATTCACGCAAGAAGTAATTTTGATAGAAAACACAGGTTTATAATTAAAAATTATAAATGATTTATTCATTCATAAAGTATACAGTATAGGGTTATGTATGGAATAGAATATCAGGTAAATGGCCTCCACGGCTTTGCTGGCACATACGCACTCTTTTGTTGAAATTTTCCATGACCATTTTGCATAAATGTGGCTGAATTTCATTGATACAGCGCTAAATTTCCTCCTTTAAGGCGTGGGTGGTCGTGGGCTTGTTGGCATAAACTTTAGACTTCAAAAAACCCCAAAGAGAAAAGTCCAACGGCGTTAAATCGCATGATCTGGGCAGCCAATTCTGATCACCAAAATGGAAAATTACACGACCAGGAAATGACTCATACAGTAATTGAATTGTTTCTTGGGCATATGTGCCAGCAAAGCCGTGGAGGCCATTTACCTGATATGCTATTCAGTACATAACCCTATACTGTATACTTTATGAATCAATAAAAAAATTATAATTTTTAATTATAAACCTGTGTTTTTTATAAAAATTACTTCTTGCGTGAATTTTGGGACACCCTTTATATAACTACTAGAGGCTCAGTGCATGAAAATTCTTGCACTCAGGGGCGGGGGCAGGGGGTGTCCCTCAGCCCAGCCTGTGCCCTCTCTCAGTCCGGGAGCTCTCAGGGATGTCTGACTGATGGCTTAGTCCCTCTCCCTTCTGGCCTCCCTCTGTGGGAGGTGACTGGCTGGTCCATGAGGGGACAGTGCTGGCAAGCGGCTGGTCCTACCCCCCCCATACCCCTCCACCACCACTGATCACCACCACTGCCCCGCCATCGCTGTCCCCTCCCTATGCCCGCTGGCATGTGCCTTGGCTAGCCTGGTGCAGCCTGCTCTCCAGCCCCACCCCCATGACTGGTTGTTTGGTCGATTTGCCTATTACACTTTTATTATATGGTATGATAGAAATAAACACAGGTGTGAATGTGTATCTGAGGCTCGGTCCATTGAGAGAACCCAGTACAGAGACAACCTAATAATTATAAATACACCAAATGCCCAGATTATGACTTATGAATTCATTTCTCAAGTACCTGAACTCTCTGGAGAAATGATGGATTTCAGGGTGTGGACAGGGAAAGCATATAGATGGTCTTACAATATTTTGTTGTACACAAAGTGTGTAAAGAATGGTAGAAACACATCAAACTGTAATGTAAGTCACCTTGAAAGGGCTCCAATGGCCAAGACCAGGACAATTTGAGCAACAACAACAATAAAAATAGTGATAGATTATAACCAATTGAATAAATGTCTATGAGTACATGCTGATATAAATAAATAGGAGAATAATCAATGGGGAGGAAAGAAGCTTTTCTTGCAACAGAATATTAATTAATAATTGTACAAAAGAGATTGTGCTAGAAAACCACCATTAGGCAACTCTGATCATGATAATTAATTCAACCAAAAAATGTCAATGGACGCTAAAAATGAATGGGTGAAATTTGATGAGGTACTGGATATTCATAAGTTCAAAGTGTCTCCTTTTACTTATGGGGAAAAACATTGCAATGGAGAAACCTGGCAAACAAAACCTGTATCAAGCAACCAAAGTTAACATCACCAGTAATGAAACATAACAAGATCATGTGCTGTATGTTGAGATGCAACCAGAAGAATCCAGCATCACTCTGTGCTCTTCTTGCCCTGAATATAATCACGAGGAAACTTGTGATAAACTTAAACTGAGGTTATTCCATAAATTAAATAGCCAATAATTTTCAAGTGTCACAAATTTAAAAGTCAAAGGAAGACTGAGGGACTATTCCAAAGTGAAGGTAACTTAAGAGACATGTCAATTACATGCACTTTGTTTATCTGAGGAGATTATTTTTTCTACAAAAGGCATTAGAACAATAGGCGACTTGACTGGAGTTTGTGGATTAGATGGTAATAACCACTTCCACTGATGGTTGTATGGTGGTTAGGTAGAAGAATATCTTTATTTGTGTTCAGGGATAATGGAATGTTATGACATCAACTTACTCTTAAATACCCCAGGAAAACAAGTATTAGTAATATTCTTGCAAAAATTATTTTAAATACTAAATAGGAAATATATAAAAGTGGGAAAAATGGTGGGTATTCACTGGAAAATGAAGTCTTCCAGGGACCAGTTTGAAGGCAATAACATTTAGAATGTAACGGCTCAGATGTCCTTAAAAATCATTGCTTGTATTTCAATGTCACTCATCTCCTTTAAAATTTTTAAGATATCAATAATCATGGAGAAAAACCATGGATAAAGTTAGCCAAGAAAACACTAAATGAAACTACTACCAAGACCATCAGTAATAAGTCATGTTGATATCAGGTACCTCTGATATGATGCAATAAGAATGGCACTTCTCCTCTGTGTTATTCTCCTCCCAAATTCACAACCAAAGTCTAACCATGAGGAAACATCAGAAAGCACAAATTGAAGGAGGGACATTCTACAAAGTGCCTAATGAGTATGCTCTTTGGAAGTGTCAAGGTCATGAAATACAAAGAAAATGAGAAACTGTCACAGATAGAAGACTCAGGACGTGGTCACTAATTGTGATGTGGTGTCCTGAACTTGATACTGGAACAAAAAAAGGACATTAGTGGAAGAACTGATGGAATCCAAATACAATTTGTAGTTTAGTTAGTAGTATTGTACTTACGTTAAACAAATCTACCAAATGTGAACATCAGGGAAGCTGGGAATGTGTATATGGGAATTCTCTTTACACCCTTTGCAACTGATCTGTAAGTCTAAAATTATTTCAAAATAAAAGGTAAAAAATATGTATACACAAACCAGAAACGAAGTTATAGGAAATATTTAATATTTGTTCTCTTAAGAATGCAAATGAAATATCAATGGAATATATTCATATTATTTCATTAGCCAAATATACATGTGGCCCTACTATTTTGACTCACAATGACAAGTACAAACCCAGTCTATAATCAGGAATACAAATTTGGCTTGTCTTATTTCTTCAAACCAAGAAGATATTTTAATAAATATTTCTATTATGCTGACCTCGGCTGGCCTGTTTTTTTAGGGTTAAATCTACCTACTTTGAATGTATAGAATTCTATCTCTCCCTTCCATTGTTTTCTTTCCTTCTTCCTTTGTTTATTTTATTTTATTTTATCCTTACCTGAGGATATGTTTATTGATTTTAGACAGAGAGGAAGGGAATATCTATATATATCTTGAGGGAGAGAGAGAGAGATATTCTATTGAAGAGTTGCCTCACATATGCACCCCAATGGGGGACCGAACCTGCAATCTAGGTATGTGCCCTACAACCTTTTGGTGTACAGAATGATGCAACAACAAACTGAGCCACAGGCCAGGGCTCTCTTTCTTCCTTTGGATCCCACTTCACCCTGCTGCTGTCTTTGGCATTCAAACAAGCAGGCCCAATTACTCTGGCTTTTCACATTGTTGAGACTCATAAAACAAATAAACTACCTAATATATCTCTTGCTAATTATTTTTTTGTCTTTCATAGCATAAATTTGAGGCATATTTCCATTCTAGAAGATCTTCTCTCAGGAGTGAGAACAAAGACAAAGACAGTAAATGATCAGATAAAATTCCATCCTACTTTGAATCTGCATTTTCTTGTTGGGGCTTGGTACAGTATGAGGATCAATTCTATGTGTTAGCAGTGAGAGGAAATATAATTGGGATTTTATTTTCTAATATAAAAACAACAACAACAGTGAAACAATATATACCACCTGAAATCAAGGAAAGCAAGCAAAACCAAAGACACCAAATTAACAGAAGCAAACAAAATAACAACAATAACAAACTGTGGAAAGCTGATGCCTAAGAAGGCTGGAAGGAAGTCAGGAATGATGTGGAAATGCAAGGCTGGGCTGGGGTGTGCTCACTGTTACTGACTCCCATACACTGCCAGAGGCAGGGTAAAATCACTCAGTGTTTTTGGAAAGCAACTTGAAAATATGTACCAAAATCCATTACTATGTTTGAACCTTTAATTAGACTACTCATTCCACATCTGTAAAAGTAGTCTAATTAAATACTAATTCAAAATATGGAAACATAAATCGATTGCTGTATGATTTACAATTGTCGGGGGGAAATGGAGCTAACTTACAGGTTCAATAAAAGGAGGATGACTAAGTAAACCCAATGGCATATTACAAAGGCTTGAAAGATGATAACTGTAAAGATTACAACTTTTAGAAACATGGAAAAGTGCCCTTTCAAAATACAACTACCCTTTCCTGTACAGTGACCACCAGCTTTATGTGGTCTTTGAGCATGGGCGATGGGGTTCACCCAAGCTGAGACATATTGCAATAATTAAAATAGATAGTGATTTTAAAGATTTGGTACCAAAAAAGTACCCCACTTTATTAGCAATTATAATAATTACTAATAATTATAAGCATAATATATCAATTTTTAGATTGATTACATGTTAAAATGATAGAATTTTTGTATAGTGGATTAAATAAAATATATCAATACATTTAATTTTACCCATTTCTTTGAAAATTTGAACTTACATATGTGGCCTCACATTATATTGTTATATTGTTAACCTCTGGTTGAACACATTGAAGACAGGGTTTTGTTCTTGGTTATGTAAGTCACATGTCCAGAAGAGCACATGGCTCATTATTTGTGCTCATTGAATTTTTGTTAGCCACCTGATAAATGAGCAATTATAATATTTACTCAAAAATATATGCAATTACATGTACATTATGCTTACAATTGTAAAATGGTCATATGTAAAAATTATTAGACTTAATAAATGAATTTGGCAATGTAGCAGGATACAAAATTAACTCCCAGAAATCTATGGTATTTTTATATACCAATAGTAAACTTAGAAAAGAGAGATTAAAAAAAAATCCCATTTACCATTTCATCAAAAAAAAATACCTAGGGATAAACTTATTTAAGGAGATAAAAGACCTCTACTCAGAAAACTACAGGACACTGAAAAAAGAGATAGAGGAAGTCATAAACAGATGGAAGAACATACCATGTTCATGGATTGGTAGAATCAACATCATTAAAATGTCCATACTACCCAAAGTAATCTATAGATTCAATGCAATCCCCATTAAAATACCAATGGCATATTTCAGAGACCTAGAACAAACTCCCCAAAAATTCATCTGGAATTAAAAAAAGACCCCAAATAGCTGCAGCAATCCTGAGAAGAAAGAACAAAGTAGGAGGGATCTCAATACCAGATATCAAGCTATATTACAAAGTCACTCTTCTAAAAACTGCCTAATACTGGCACAAGAACAGACAGATAGACCAATGGAATAGAATAGAGAACCCAGAAATTGACCCAAACCACTATGCTCAATTAATATTTGACAAAGAAGGCAAGAGCATTCAATGGAGTCAAAACAGTCTCTTCAATAAATGGTGTTCGGAAAATTGGACAGATACATGCAAAAAAAAAATGAAACTAGACCACCAACTTACACATACACAAAAATAAACTCAAAATGGATAAAGGACTTAAACGTAAGACGGGAAACCATAAAAATATTAGAGGAATCCACAGGTAGCAAAATCTCAGACATATGCTGAAGCAATATCTTCACTGATACAGCTCCTAGGGCAATGGAAACTAAAGAGAAAATAAACAAATGGGACTACATCAAAATACAAAGCTTCTGCACAGCAAAAGAAACCATCAACAAAACAATAAGAAAGCCCACTGCATGGGAGACCATATTTGCCAATGTTATCTCTGATAAGGGTTTAATCTCCAACATTTACAGGGAACTCATACAACTTAACAAAGGAAGATAAACAACCCAATCAAAAAATGGGCAATGGACCTAAATAGATACTTTTCAAAAGAGGACATGCAGAAGGCCAAGAGACATATGAAAACATGCTCAAAGTCACTAATCATCCAAGAGATGCAAATAAAAATGACAATGAGGTACCACCTCACACCTGTCAGAATGGCTATCATCAACAAATCAACAAATGACAAGTGCTGGCGAGGATGTGGAGAAAAAGGAACCCTTGCGCATTGCTAGTGGGAATGCAGACTGGTGTAGCCACTGTGGAGAACAGTATGGAGTTTCCTCAATAATCTAAAAATGGAACTTCCATTTGACCCAGTGATCCCACTTCTAGGAATATATCTCAAGAAACTAGAAACACCAGTCAAAAGGATACATGCACCCCTATGTTCATAGCAGCAAAATTTACAATAGCTAAGATTTGGAAACAGCCTAAATGCCCATCAGCAGATGAGTGGATTAGAAAACTGTGGTACATCTACACAATAGAATACTATGCTGCAGTAAAAAAGAAGGAATTCTTAACATTTACAACAACATGGATGGACCTGGAGAGCATTATGCTAAACGAAATAAGTCAGTTGGGGAAAGATAAATATCACATGATCTTACTCATTTGTGCAATATAATGAAGACCATCAACTGATGAACAAAAACAGATCCAGAGACAGAGAAGCATTGATCAGACCATCAAACCTCAAAAGGAAGTCAGGGAGGGTGGGGGTAAGGGGGAGAGATCAACCAAAGGACTTGTATGGATGCATATAAGCATAATAAATGGACACAGACACCAGGGGTGAGGGCATGAGTGGGGCGGGTGGGGGGGCAATGGGGGTATAAGGACACATATGTAATACCTTAATCAATAAAGAAAATAAAATTTAAAAAAAGACAGAAAGGTTATATACAAAACTGGAGAAGTTGGTTGTCTTGGAATGATGTGATTATGAGCAATTTATTCCATTTTTGACAGTTTCTTAGAATAATATTCTTCCTTTTTTTTAAAAAAAGAATGAAGGCAGGGATCATATTTTTGTTTGTTTTTGGTGGGGAGAGACACACATACATTAACAAAACCTCCAGAGACACCTGACAGTTGCTGATTCCACTAATGGGAGGGAGGGTGTGCCTCTTGAGGGGCTTGGGGTGATGTGTGATTCTTGAGACTTATAGTACTTCTTGGCTAACAGCAGCCTGTTCTTGCTTCTGGGTAGAAATCTCTTTGGCCCAGAGCAAGTAAGAATGATTTTATTATTTTCAGCTTCTGCAAGGAGCTGCAGTTATTTCTCAAGGTCAGGTCAGAGAGAGTCTTAAGGATGAGTAATAACAGTCCTCTGAGGGCATTCCATCCTGGCAGCAGTTTATAACCATGTAAAGATGATAATAAAATAATTCCAAATAAATAAACAGTGGGTACATAAGTGACCTTAGAGATCAGTAAATCTGAAAATGTGAACTGCCAGTGCAAGGAGCAGATAAAACTTTTTCTTCTAATGTCCTGATGCATTAGCAGGTGTCAGCATTATTTCAGGGTTTCAGAAAAAAAGAGACTAGTGGCTCTCAATCAAAGGCTGAACAAAGTTCCCAACCATTTAAAAAACAACAACACAACTCTAGACTGTGACTGATTTCGTTGATGCAAAAGATAGTTGTTGAGTCCCTACTATGTGCTAGGTATATTTTTTGAGACTGAAGATACAACCATAGACAATGTATACAAAATTCCATGCCTTGATGGTATTTACATTCCTGTGGGATAAATTAAGACAATAAATATAAATAATTTAAATATAGCAGGTTGAATGACTGTAAGTATTAAGGAGAACAATAAAGTGTGGTATGAGGGCAAGAGACAGTTGTGGGAGAAGAGGCTGACATTTTAGGGTAGGGGGCCAGATAAAGCCTTCAAGGAGGTGATATTTGAGTAAAGAAAGACCTGAAGAAGGTGAAGGAATAAAACATGTGGAATTTTGGTAGAAAAACATTTCAAGAAAGCGAATCGCAATTTCAAGGGCCCTGAAGTAGGCACTTGTCTGGTATATCTGAAGAACAACAAAAAGCCAGTGAAGATAATGCAGAGAGAAACAGAGGGAAAACAGAAGGTGAAGACAGGCCTGTGTTGTGGGGTCAGATTGTGAAGCCTCCTTGGTCATTGTGAGGATGCTGGCTCTTATTCTAAGTGAAATGGGAAGTCATTGTAGGATTTTGAGCCCCAAAATGAGATTTTAACTTACACTTTACCAGGATTTGATGATTGATTGCCAGTATGAGAAGGTCATCCTGACAAATATAAGTGGTTATATTCTGCTGTGTCTTGAAGGCATATCTGATGTTGATGGTATGAAAGAAATAGAGGAATTGATGGTTATGCAAGAATTTTTATCCCAAGCAACTAAGGATGGATTTTGCCATTTATTGAAATAGGAAAGAGTATAGAAAAAGCAGTGTTATTGGAGACCAGGTGCTTAGTTTTGGATATGTCTTTTGAAATGGCTTTGAGATAAATCAAGTAATTGCAATATCAAGTAGAAAGTTACACATGCAAATCTGGAGTTCAGAGGGAAGTTTTTTAAAGTTATACATTTGGAGGTGTAAATCTGGGGTTATCCATTTATAGAGCCTTGAGACTGGGCGAGATCAAAGAAATAATTGTGGACAAAAGGAAAAAGTCCAAGGAGAGATTCCTCTGATACTACAGCCTAAGGAATACTAAGGAATCTTTTCAGCAAAGAAAACTGAGAGGGGTAGCCATTGAGGAAGGAGATGATCCCAGGAGTGTGATCTTCTGTAAGCAAATAAGAAACTATCTTGAAGGGACAAGAAAGGTCAGCTGTGTCAAGAATTATTGACATGTCAAATAAGATTGAGGACTAAATATTAATTCTGGGATTTGCAATATGTAGGTCATAGATAATACTATGGTTTATTGTAAAGAGTGGCTCTAGAGTTAAGCCTCGGAATGACCTGTGGCAGAGCCACAAACAAGTCCCAGCTTAGAGGGCAGAGCCCTCTTAGTATAATTAAGCTTGACCTTATGGCCGCTCCCTAGATCCTTCCTAGGTAGTTAATGGGCTGTGGGAGGTGCAGCAAGAGCTGCCAAAACAAGTGAAACTCACAAGAACATTGTAACTATGTTGACCACTACCTTGTTTTTCTCTGACTATAGACTAAAGCCTCAGCTTGCTGGCTGGATCCTTCTCTATGGCCTCATTCAAGCACAGATGATCCACAAAGCCCCAGCTATATTCTCTTTGTCTGTCTTTTCTTTAATCCTTCACCACCCCTCCTCAGGCTCACTGAACCCTTGGCTGTGCTGGCATGGCACAGTTTATAAGTTTGGTAAGAACAAAAACACAAAAAATTACATGAGATAAATTGTATACAGTGAGTATTGACAACTTCTTTGTGGGATTTTACTGTAAAAAGGAGAGAAATTCAATAACTAAAAGGGAGGTGGAAGGTACTCTTTTTTACTTAGGATATAGAAAGGTAAAAAGAGACCATTTCTACTCTTACCACAACAAGAACAAAAAAATGATGTAATCTGAAAATTTACATTTTTTTCTTAAAATATTATAGAGTTGAGGTCTCAGAGAAAAAATATTATGTAAATTGTACAGAAAGACTAAGGACTCCAAAAAGAGATGGACTTCATACAATCTTGTGAGAAGACTTTAGCTAAAAGGTTTACTAAATCCTGAAAGCTGAATTTGGGCTGGCATGAGATAGGTCAATAGAAATTACCCAAACTGAAACACAAAAAGAAAAAAAAGGAGTAAAAAAAAAGGAGAGACTCCAGGAGCTTTGTGATAATATCAAAAGGTTAGTTAGTTAGAATCTAAGAAGGAAAAGAGAAAATGCACAGGACAGAAGAAGCATTTAAAGTTATAGTGGACAAGAGTTTTCAAAAATCAATAACAGACACAAAAAGGAGGCTCAGAAAATACTATGCTAAGTAAATACTCTTCCCTCCAGACGTATCTAAAAAGTTTTCATTCAAACTTGAAAATCAAAAATAATGACAAAGTACTCAGAGAAAAAAAGACATTATATACAAAAGAGCAAACATATTTTTAAAAACCTACTAATTTAGAAAACAATTGAGTGACATTTTTAACATGCTAAAGACAAAACAAAGAAAAAAAATTGCCAACTGAGAATTTTAAACCCAGGGAAAATTAAGGAAAGATAAGCATTTTTTTTTCAGACCAGCAAAAAATGAGAAAATGTATTGTAGCAGTGTATGAGAAATCTCAAAGTGCGAACTTGGCAAAGGATTATAATATCATAGAGAAACTTGGATTCACACAAAGAAATAAAGAGTATGGGAAATGGCATACATGAAAGTGAATGTACATTTATTTATTTTTCTTAATTTTAATTTCTCTCTTAGTGGAAAGAGGAGTATAAATGTATTGTGTGTTTATATCACATGAAAAGTGAAATGAATGACAATAATAGCATAAAGACGAATTTGGGAATGGAATGTTATAAGATCTTTAAACTACATGAAACTGTGATATTATTAAGTGTGTATATTGTAAACCCTAGGGCAACAACAAAAATTTTTTAAATAAGCCAAAGTTAGAGATAAAATAGAATCATAAAAATGCCTGATCCAAAAGAAGGCAGAAAAAATTTGTTCTCTTGTCATTTCTTCATGCCTTTTGGTGATCTATTCCAAACAGAAAATAGAGTACATTCTAAAATCAATCAATCAATCAATCAATAATAAATAAAAAACATTTAAGTTTTAAAAAGTTTCATTCTCTACTCTTAAACTCTACTTACCGCATTCCAGTTTGTCCCTTTGTGACTATCCAGCCACATCTCAAGCTATTGTGTTCTCACTGACTGGTGAGCTTGGCTGGTGACTTCTTTTGTTTCCTTTTAGCATCCAGCTCCTCCCTGAATCAGAGCCTTTACAGTTGATGTTTTCTCAACCAGGAATGTTCTTTTCTGACCTTTTTATATGCTAAATTCTCTTCACCCTTCACATTTGAATTTACATGTTAATTTCCTCAGGAAAATTTTTTGTAACCCCAGAAACTTAAATTAAGTCAAACTCTGTAATTGTCCTTCAAAACATTTATTAAAATTAAAATTATTTATATATTATTTTAGGATCTCCTCAATGGCACCTGCCTTTAGAGTTCTGATCAGTCTAATTATTCTTTTCTGTTCTATAATCTTAATAAAAGTGTGGATCTTGTCTCTCTTGTTTATCACATATCCCAGTGCCTTGGACAGTGCCTGACATAGAGTAAGAAATCAATTAATTGAATAAATGAATTAAGTTTAAAGAGAAGAAGCATTCTATTTAAAATATGAGGGAAACAGTATACCAGTTGCAAAGCATTGCTCTGATTATAAAATAAAAGCAGCATACAGCAGTCAATTCCAAAGGTGAGTTCCATGTAAATCCTCTTCTACTAATGGCTTTCTTACCCAAAATTTATCCATAAATTTTTCATTACTTTATTTTTTAAATTTTAATCATTATTTATTGTTTAAAGTACTATATGTGTCTCCATTTTCCCCCCATTGACCATGTCCAGCCTGTTCTCGCCCCCCTGCCCCAGGACCTCACCACCCCAATTGTCTGTGTCCATGGGCCATTTTTTATTACTTTATATTTGCTGCCAGGCTTCTCTTTGTATCAATGTATTTTTAACCACATATTATCTACTTAGTGAATGTGTGCTTACTTTAATTGTTTCTAATTTACACTGCTTATGAATATAGGTTTAGGGAAGAAATCTAGGAGTGTGAAATAAACACAGAATTTGGATCTTGAGTTTGAATTCTGACCCTATCCTCCAACACCTCTGCACTCTTATCTCTGCAATGCAAGGCTGTTGACACCTATCTCCTAACATAATTGCTGTAAGGTAAAATGAATGTATGTAAAAGGTCTGCCACATAAAAATTAATTAACATTAAGTTCATTCCCATCCCAGTTGTTCTAGATTTGGGAGAAATAATCATTTCAATCATTTCACTCATGTATCTGTTATGATTCTAGATTTTGATCATAGATCTTTCAACTCAATATTCTCAAATGGCATCCCAATCTCTTTAGTTTCTGCCCTCACAATAGCATCTGCCTTTATAATTGTGACCATTCTACTTGTTCTTTTTTGGTCTTCTCTACTTTTGGGGTATCCTTTTAATATCTTACTCAATATTCCAGGTGTGGGCCATCGAAGTTTGATTCTATATAATAAAAGCATAATATGCAAATCGACCAAATGGTGGAACTACCAGTTGGCAGGGGGGTGGGGGGCGGGGCCAAGGCCGGTAAGCAGGCAGCACCAGGCCAGCCAAGGCATGTGCCAGTGGGTAGAGGGAAGGGATTGCGATCGGGAGGGGGGGTGAAAGGGGGTCAGTGGCCATCAGCAGAGGTGGAGGGGTGATGGGGGGCGGGGCTGGCTGCTTGCTGGCTCCATCCCCTGATTGGCCCACCCAGTTGCCTCCCATAGAGGGAGGCCAGACTGCAGCTTAGGCTCATCAGTTGAACATCCCCTGAGGGCTCCTGGACTGCAAGCGGGCGCTGGCCGGGCTGAGGGACCCCCCTGCCCTCCTGGAGTGCACGAATTTTCATGTACCATAAGTTAAAGTTTCTCAGTATCTCTATGGATGATTGATTGTTATAAATATTGAGAAGAAAAATTTCATAAAATTGATAAACTAGGGATTCACACATATATTTATTAGGTTTTTTTTTTGATAATCCATTATGTACATAAATTAGGGTTGCCTGAGTTAGCACATAAAATATAAGATGCTCAATTAACTAGGTGTCTTGTATTTTATTTGGAAATTTTAACATAAATAAGGTTGATCTCTGCATAAGAAGAAACAAAATTAAGATTTATTTTTTGCCCTAAGGATTTTTTTTACAAGTTAAAGATATAGGCATGGGCTTAGACTTAGAGATAGGTAACCAGGCAACACATGGAAAGAAAGGGTTATAAATGGATAGTGTATGAAGCCCCCAGGGCTACTATAACAAGGGACCACAAATTAGATGGCTTACCACAACAGAAATTTTTGTCTCAGTTCAGAAGGCTAGAAGTCTAAAATCAGAGGGTCAGCAGTATTCATTGTCTGTTAGGGGCTCTGAGGGAGAATCTGTTCCACGCCTCTCTCTCCTAGCTTCTGGTGATAGCAATTCTTGGCATTCCTTGACTTGTAGATGTATCACTCTAATTTCTGCCTCAGTCTTCACATGATACCGTCCATGTGTGTCTCTTCTCTTCCTTTTGTCAGGACTTCAATCATATTGGATTAGAGCTCACCCCAATGACTTCATCTTAACTTGATAACTTCTTCAAAGACCCTATCCTATCTAATAATAGAGAAACATGGTAATTAGCCATACCTCCGCTACCCTTCCCATCGACTAGTCAGGGAGATATGCAAATTAACTGCCAACCAAGATGGCGGCCGGCAGCCAGGCAGCTTGAAGCTAACAGGAGGCTTGCTTGCTTCAGTGACAGAGGACTCCAACGTTCCCCACCTGCCGCTGCCGGCCTCTGAGCTTGCAGTTTGAAACATTGTTACAAATATAGAAGCTAAACAAAACCCCAGAAACCTACTTTCAGCCAACCGGGATCTCAGAGCTGGAGTTGAAACAGTGTTTCGATTATAGAACCCAAACAAACCAGATACCTGCTTTCAGCAGCCGAGGCTTAAGAGCTGGAGCCAAGCCTCAGAGCTAAAGCTGGCCCAGAATAAAAAAGAAAGAAAAAAAGGACAGGTTGGGAGCTACAGTCACCCACCAGCCTGAAAACGGCCCTCAGCCCCTCACCCAGACTGGCCAGGAACCCCAGTGGGGACCCCCACCCTGATCCAGGACACCCTTCAGAGCAAACCAGCCGGCCCCCACCCGTGCACCAGGCCTCTATCCTATATAGTAAAAGAGTAATATGCCTCCCGGCACCGACATCAGCATGACAGGGGGCAGCGCCCAAACCCCCTGATCGCCCTGCGGCTCTGTGTGTGACAGGGGGCGGGGCCACAACCTCCCTATCCGCCCTGCTCTGTTCATGACAGGGGAGGGCGCCCCAACCCCTTGATCAGCCCTGCTCTGTGCCTGATAGGGGGGAGCTCCCCAACCCCCTGATCAGCCCTGCTCTGTGTGTGACAGGGTGCGGCGCCCCAACCCCCCCCCCCCCACGGGCCCTGCTCTGTGTGTGATGGGGTAGAGCCATAACCTCCCCATCGGCCCTGCCCTGAGTGTGACAGTTGTGGCGCCCCAACCCCCTGATTGGCCCTGCTCTGTGGGTGATAGAGGGCGGTGCCCCAACTCCCCTATCGGCCCTACTCTGTGCGTGACAGGGGGGAGCTCCTCAACCCCCTGATCAGCCCTGCTCTGTGCGTGACAGGGGGGAGCTCCCCAACCCTCTAATGGGCCCTGCTCTGTGTGTGACAAGGGGGAGCTCCCCAACCCCCTGATCGACCCTGAGGGTGGCATCGCAACCTCCAGATCCGCCCTGCTCTGTGCATGACAGGGAGCGGCACCCCAACACCCCAATCGGCCCTGCTCTGAGCCCAACCAGGGGCTGCACCTAGGGATTGGGCCTGCCCTCTGCCACCCGGGAGCAGGCCTAAGCCAGCAGGTCGTTATCTCCCAAGGGGTCCCAGACTGCGAGAGGGCACAGGCCGGGCTGAGGGACCCCCCTCCCCCCCGAGTGCACAAATTTTTGTGCACTGGGCCTCTAGTCTATAATAATAAAAGTATAATATGCTAATTAGACCAGACAAAGTCAGGGCTGCAAGTGAAGCCGTTGCTGGCAGTGAGGGGAAGGAAGGCTTACTCTTGCATGAATTTCATGCATCGGGCCTCTAGTTTCAGAATAAAGTCACATTCAAAGATACCTGGGGTTAGGATTTCAGCATATCTTTTTGGAGGGTACAATTCTACCCATAACAGATGATATGGATATTGAATGCTATTTCTACTCTTACCACAAGAACAAAATATGATGTAATCGTTTGTTGTGGGATAGAATGATGAAAAGACCCACAGCCATGTCAGGAATTAATTGAGGTTGACTATAAAAGGTGAGTATACTTAGCTAGAGAGGAGAAAAAGATCTAGATGTGGAAAATGAAGAAGAGAATAGTGAAGGAACTCAGCTTTCAGGAATGGGAGATACTTGCTCTAATTTCCTAAGGATGATCACAATCATGCTGCAAACACTGAGAAAAGCAACAATACTTTAACTTCCTCAGCTCAGAAAAGCAACAGTGTCATTATGAGGCAGATTTTATTGTGTCCAAGTTTCCTTTATCTCTAAAATTGAAATTTCTCAGTGTTAATTTGGTTTTGGCACCAATCCCAGAGATACTAGAGGGACAGCCTGTGAAATTACTATCGGCAATGTCTGTATGCCTAAAGAAGGTGCTAAGCCAGTTATGTTGGAGCCCAACTTGGTGGTTATACTTAAAATCAAACATTTATATAAAGAAAGGTGTAAATTGTAAGCCATTGTTACAGTTAGAATGTTATTTACTCAATAGAGATAGTTTAACTTTTAGGAGGTATCCCTACAGCAAAGTTGGTCTGAATGAAACAGAAACCAGAAAATAAGTTATAAGCATTATTTATTATGTGAGAAGCCAGTGTAGAAGGCATGCTAAGCTGGGTCTATAACTTTTAGTGTGTACCATATTGTGGTACACCAGAGAATGTACCATATTTCTATATAGAATAAAGGTTTTAGAACTGGCTTTCCAAATTCTTCAAGAAACCAAATGAAATTCAATTTAATCATTCATAGGAAAAATAGAAGATTAAAGGGACAAGCCACAGGAAATGCAGGCATGGGCTACACAGTCTCCATCTGCTCCTCTGATGGAGCCTCCTCTGGCTATGTGCATATCTTCTCACATAATCCTCCTTGTCACTAGTCAAGTAAATCAAATTTATGTAAAGTTTATGTCAATTTATCTTAGAATTTAGTAAATTACTGAACAAGGCTAGGCTTTTCATTTGGTTGATGTTTTAAAAGAAAGGGATAAATTTATGTGCTCTTGCCTATTTGTTATCCAGTTCCCTCTCCCCCCAGTTGTTGCCCCTATAGTCACCAAAGAAGGAGGTGCAAATACAGGGAAGGATAGCAGAGGGTACCTCCTTTCATCTCATGTTACTTATAGTTCCGTGATATTTGCTGCCAGCAGAGACCTTGATTTAAAATAATATATATGTGTGTGTGTGTGTGTGTATATGATATATATATATATATATATATATATATATATATATATTGACTTCAGAGTGGAAAGGAGAGGGAGAGAGATAGAAACATCAATGATGAGAGAGAATCATTGATCAGCTGCCTCCTGCACACCCCATACTGGGGATTGATCCCGCAACCCAGGCATATGCCCCGACCGGAATCAAGCCCATGACCTCCTGGCTCATAGGTCAATACTCAACCACTGAGAAGAGATTTGAGTTTTTTAAGGCTAATATCCACGGACCTATTAATTTTCTCCTAATTACACCATCAATTGTTCGAATATACTACCACAAGGATGGGATCCTGGAGCTTGTAAAGGTCAGATGCCCTCAATGAGAAAATGATGACTTGTCTGCTTTCCATTCAATATATTGTTACTTAGAAAATTAATCTTTAATAAAGCAGTAAACATAAATATTTTAATCAATTATTATATTGTCAAATCTGTGATAGCTTAGAGCAAGAGTTAATCAATCAATTAATCATGATTGACAAGAAACCTAGGTTCATTTACATACTTTATATACAATCTATATATTTGAAAAGCTTCTGCTGCCTTGGTTCTTTCCAGGCATTGGTAAATCTGACTCTGGAACTCTTGGGGACTCTGGGGTGCCACTGCATTTTGACCAATGACAAAGCCCCTGGAATCTTCCTTCTGCTGGATTCCTTCACTTAAACCATCTTCATTCTGGAAAAAAATGTTTTCCCTGCTTACCACTTATCAAATGAAAGGTGGCATTTATCTTTAACTTTCCAAGACCTCCCTAGGTTTCTTTCTTAATTCCAACATTACCAGCTATGATAAGACTCTACATCCTCAGACTATTTGTAATAGATATGCAAATAGCTAAGCTCATTTTCTGCACTAAAAGGAACATCAGCTCAGGATTTTTAAAAATACTCCTCTTCCCTAGAGAACTAAAACACCAGTATTATTCTAGAACATCATACAAAAACATAAAAGAAAAAAACAACAACCTAGAATATCACCACTTAAAGGCAACCATTATCAGTACTTTAGTTTATATCCTTCCAGTCTTGCTGTTTCCTGCATATTTTATTTTGTAAAATAGTTGCATATGTATTCTCTCTATAATGGTGTGTGTGTTAGTACTATTTGTTTGTTTTACTTAATGCTATTCATCAAAAATGGCATAGCGAGATGGACATGAATGCAGGAATGTGGGTTCTGGAAGCAGAGTGTGTGGTTTAAATCTTGATTCCCCTACATCTGAAAACATGGGGAAGTGATTCAGCTGCTTTAATTCTTAGTTTCCTTACCCATAAGATAAATATAATAGCGATATGTACTTCATGGAACTACTGGGAGAATCAAATGACAAAATGTCTGTGAAGCATTCAAATACTATATTTACCTGGCATGTAGTAAGTGCTCAACAAATATTAACTATTATATTTTCCCATCATTATAAAATATTCAGGAACATAATTTTACATGACTGCATAAAATTTTATCCTTGGTATATGCTATAGTTTGGTTATCTTTTCTCCTATGTTTAGACATTTAGGATGCTTATAATTTTCTTACCTTTATAAATCTTGGGATAAGCATCTTTGTATGAAAAGATTTTTCTGTAGGTTAGCTTATTTTCTAAATTATCTGAAAAACAGAGAGTAGAATGACTGAGTCAAGCACAATGCTATTTTTCCCCCCACAGGGGTTGTGGTGATTTATATTTCTATCAGCCTGGTATGAATATGACTGTTTCACCACACTCTTACCAGCGGATAGTGTGTATGTGAGTTCACATAAGTTCCAGATGAGTTCAGGTTTCTTAAAAAATACCTATATCACTTCCACTGTTTAAATTCCTTAGCAATAGATAAATGAGATACTAAATTGTTTTACTCCAACATCAATGGGGCTGAAGCAATCTATATGCTCATACTAAGTGGAAGGATCTGTTCTTTTTATAAATGTTTTTATCACTATGCTACCAACTTCAAGAATGTTTTTACTACCTTATTCTTTGCTTTATCATATTCCCTAGCTTGTTTATCATGCCTTGTCATATATTCAGAGTGAAGTAACATATTTGATGAGTGTAGACCACCCATTTTTCTAAATGTGATATCCAAAGAAACCACATCTCCCAATACTTATACCCGTTTATAGCCTCTCCCTGGAATGTGACAGAGTGGTGTTGCATTGTATATGTGTGAGGCTAGGTCATAAGAAGACTGGCAGCTTATATCTTGGACTCTTGGAAGGTATATACACTCTGGTCAGAAGCCAGCTATCACTGAAACTGCCATGCTATGAGGAGCTCAAGCTAGCCATGTAGGGAGAGAATCATCCAGTTCCTACTTTTCCCAATTATTATAACTGAGTCCCCAGAAATGTGAATGTAGAAGCCATGTTGGACATTAAAGTCTAGTCATATCTTCACTTAACCCTAGCCCCAGCCACTGTATAACCATAACCAAAGGAAAGAACATAAGTGATAACAACCCAGGTGAGTATAGTTGCCGGGGCTGACTAGTAGACCCTGAGCGATGGATGAATGATTACTCTGACACAACGTTTGCTGTGAAAGAGAGGGCTAAGGGACTGCCTGGCTAAAGGAACCAGACAGCCTCAATCGCCTGCCTCATTAAGCTTTCATTATAACAGCACTTTGAGATAAAGTTTGTCTTTTAGATACAATCAGTAGGGTAAGTAATCTTGGCAGGATACATGTGTTTGTAGTGTCCTTTAAGCAAGGACACCCAAAGATTAAGCATAAGGATTCCAGTAAACACCCAGGGGTCTGCACAGACTTGTGTGGAAAGGTCAAGGAATAATTAGGGGCACTGCCTTCAGCATTCCCCTAGTCGGAATTCTGATAAATAGGACAGGCCACCTTCAGTACACTTCTCTTATTTTGGAATGTCCTCCTTACAAACTTTCCAACCAAGTCTCGTGTGCTCCCCAACATATAGTCAACTGACAGAACATAAACAATAATAATAAATCATTGTTTTAAATCAGAGGTGGGAAAACTCTTTTCTGCCAAGGGCTATTTGGATATTTATAACATTATTGGAGGGCCATACAAAATTATCAACTTAAAAATTAGCTTGGTATATTTAGTCCAACATTTAATTAACTCACCCATAATGCCTTGTCAGGGCCAGACCAAATGATTTTTTTTCAGGCATTATATTGCCTGAGGGCAGGGCATTCCCCACCCCTATTAAACTACAAGGCTTTAGGATCGTTTGTTGTGTAGTAACAGAAAATAAGTACAATGAATTAATACAGAGAAAATAACAGAGAGCAAATGAAATACTCCTTCTTTGAAAATTTGCAGCAAGTAAATTTTGGCTCTGTCACTGATATCTTTTGTCAAAATGATGCCATAGAAAATAACATTTTCAAGTTAATTGATGAGGAGAGTGGAGAAGTGAAAGGCAATTAATAAATGAGCAGGGCATAAGGTTTCACATGGGGTTGATGGCAGAGAGAATTGAAAGAGGGAGGCCTGGTCAAGTAGTCATTAAGAATCAGTTGGTACAGTGTGCATGTCAAGGGTTGAGGTGGCTTGGGGATTTGGGGAGTCTAAGAGATAAGATGTTTTGGAAGGAAAAATGAAGAGTTAAACAACTTTTTGTTTTGACTGTTTGTCCTGTTATAGATTAATTGATAGATTTTTGTTTCTGTCTCATACAGTGCCAGAAAGGCCAATACCTAGGGGCAGCATCTACATATTTCACATATATTGATTTTATATTAGGGTAATTTATTAACATGATGTCTATGTATTTCAGTTCCAATGGTGTTTTTTTTTTTAAAATATCACCTTGTGAGTTTTAGGGTGTGTACTAACTATAAATTTTATTTTATTATTTAATTTGCTTTATTTGTAACTGGCAGTTAAGATTATATGTTTGGGCGCCCTAGCTGGTTTGGCTCAGTGGATAAAGCATTGGCCTGTGGACTGAGGGGTTCCAAGTTCGATTCTGGTTAAGGGCACATGCCTGGGTTGCATGCTCAATCCCCAGTAGGAGGCGTTTAGGAGGCAGCTGATCAATGATTCTCTGTCATCATTGATGTTTCTGACTCTCCCTCTCCCTTCCTCTCTGAAATCAATAAAAATATATTTTTTAAAAAAGTTATGTGTTTGGGCTACATAGGATGTGTCAGAATTTAATTGACTTAAAAATATACAAAATGACAATGTAAAGAAATTTCATTTTATTTAGTACTGTCTTAGCCACCTTTTGTCATTTTTGGTGGTGCCCAAACTCTACTGAGTTTAGGAAAGTCTCTGAGGACAGTCTCCAATGACAAATTTATGGAGAGGAAATTCTCTTGAAGTGCTATTAATGAAACCGTCAGCCAATGCTCTGGATGAATGAGAGGACAGATCCAACTCCCTTGACTTTCCTTTGAAGAGTGAGCTCCCAAAACAAAAATTAGTATTGAGAGACCTTTACTCTTGACATTGGATATATTACCACTTTCTTACCACTACCAACTTGCAATCAAAGTCAACAGTGCAGGCTGTTTATTTCTTTAAAGAGTTTTGTTAAGATTTTTACTACATGGACTTAATTATGTAATTACATAATAGACCTGGTAAATGTTTCAGAGGACCCATTTTAATCTGTGAAGTACCTAAGATAGTTTTTAAAGAACATCTAATTACATAATTACAAAGCCTAATAGACCAGAATAATAGGTATCAGGAATATCTTTGGAGCCATAACAGAAAACTTATGGCCTTTAGGGCAAATAATATCAGTTATAAAAATAATCTCACAATTATATCATTATGTAACAGCACATGATGGAAAATGAGATATTAATGCTAGATATAATAAATGGTATAAGCATTTTGCTTTTCACACCATAAACAGTATTCCTTAATTTTCCAAAACTTATGTAGAAGCAATTGGAAATATGTTTATCCTGAAAGACAGAAAAACCTACAATATTTTAGATACAGAATGGCTGTGACATTTGAAAGAAAAAAGAAAAGAGATTGCAAACATAGCAAGTTAACTATGAAAGCATGCATATTAATTAAAAAAAACAGAAGTACATTCAAGATTTCAGAAACAATTTAAATTATTGTAATCATATATTTGAATCTGGCATACTATACTTCCTGAGTAGTAATGAAAAAAAATATCAGGAATAAAACTAAAACATGCTTGGCCCTTGAATACTGTGATTGCTTTAGCTATATGCTGGGGATGAAGGTTCTGTTCAAATTTAGGCAGAAGAAAGAATGAATTTTAATTAAAATCCATGTTGTTCAATCATTTTGGTGTTGGTGACATCATCTTTCAATATCTGTTGAGGAAGGTATAAGCACCTCTAACATCTGTATTTTATAGAACTCAAAAATCTGTCTTGATTGTTTTATGGGCAAGAGGTTTTATTGTAGTGTGTTTTTAAAGAAGGCATTTTATAAAAAAGTCCAGAATTTGTAAAAGCATTACATGGTTGAATAGTTATTACCCATTAAAAACTTTCATATCACAGTTCATATCTGGTGACAAAACAAACAAAAACAAGATATGATTGGCAATGGGTCCTGATACATGTTAAATATACTTTCCTTTTGTTTACAATTACACTTCTTTGGTTTGAATAAAAACATTTATATATTGGTAAAATTCTACATGTATCTGCCACAGGCACAGGCTTATATTTCTGAGACCACGGGTATGAAGAGAAATAGTTGGCATCTGTAAATAAACATTTCAAATGTTCCACAGAGCCAACAATTTTGGGAAAGTTTGTTGAAGGCAATATTGTTATAAAGTTATGCAATTTTGAGTCATGAAAAATATTTAAACAATGCATTTTTTATTCATCTAGGGACAGTTATGAAAGTATGGTCCAAGTGTTCACATTCCTGTGTATTATCTTATTTTAAAAGTCAAGTTTTTCTTGATATGTATAAACTCTCTATCCTTACTATCTTTTTTTTTCTCCCCACTTCCAAAATTTGAGTGACATTCTAACAAGAGGATATAACCCTTGTAAAAATTTATACACCCAACATAGGAGCACCTAAATATATAAAGTAAATCTTGATGAAAATAAAGGGAGAGATGACAGTA